>NC_142800.1:62573556-62839407 GCF_049724085.1 Artemia sp. Qi Xiang Cuo
CCGGGAGGCGAATTCAAGAAAGAATTTGCTACTTACTTAAAATTTTTGATAATTTCTTAAATGAAATTTCTGCATTGTGTATCCATGAGGTAACATGAGTGTGTTACCTATTTAGAATTCCTTCATAATTTCTTGAATGAAATTTCAGTATTGTGTATCCAATAGGGGAAAACAATAAAGAATTTATTACTTACTTGAGATTTTATTATTATTTCTTGAATTAAATATATGTATTATGTCAAGGAAGCGAATTCAAGAAAGCTATTGTTACTTACTTACAATTTCTTCATAATTTAATGAAATAAATAAAACTATTCTGAAGAATAAAGACGGGTTAAGCTTAAAGATATTTATTGCTTAAACGTATTAACATATTGTTGAAAGAATTTGCTACTTACTTACAATTTTTGATAATTTCTTAAATGAAATTTCTGCATTGTGTATACATGAGGTAACTTCAAGACAGAGTTTGTAGCTTACTTAGAGTTTCGTCATAATTTCTTGAATGAAATGTCTTTTTTTTATTTATACAGGAGGTGAATTCAATAAAAAATTTTTCCCCATGTGTCTGACAATAGATGTATGCAAATTCCTTTTCTTACATCTCCGAAGTTTTATTAGACATTCTAAACGTTTGATATGCTAGCGTACTCTAAAAATAATGATCACATAACAATGTAATGCAAAATATATTTTTAATGAAATAATGCTATGTAGAATATTAATACAATAAATATATTATGATACATTATTAATATCAACAATTAACTTTGGACATTTTGAATCTGTTCCATAAAATAGTTCACCCTGTTCTCTCTTGATATTATAGCTATTGTCTTCTCTTAGTTCGTAATCAGTAGAATAATCATTATTCCATTTTGAGTCATACACACTTTTTACTGGTGTCTGATCAAAAGGCTCAATATGCTTTTCGTCTTTGGTATTATTTGGTTCATTGACTGTTTGAGCAATAGCATTAATGTTTGCTGATGCTTTGTTTTTCATCGATTCATCTTTATATTCCATCGTGATATTTTCTGACAATGCCCTTTTTATTTTTCTGGCAATTTCATTGTCTATTATCACATTATTTTTACACAGGTAACAGTTTCGGCACGTAGACAAGATATGGTTTACGATATTAGTAGAAGAGTAGGCCTTTCTTTTATTGATCGTCCGTTGAATGCTAATACCTGAAAGGTGACGATTGGATGTATCAGTAGGTAATGTGTTACCTGCAACAGTAGCAAGGAGTTGTCCTCTATCATCAATGATTATTTTTATGTTGGCATTCTCTTTGAGTGCAATCATCTCTGGAGATCTCAATCTCGCATAACCACCAACATAAGAGTTGAATTTTTTCGGTATTCCAAAGAAATTTAATTCCTTACTGTCATGACAATGCATGCATACATTTCCAATAGTGCTACCACCTGTACTTGTTTCAAAGTTTAAATATTTCTCTTTGTCGGCATTCAATGCTACAATAACCTTGTTATGTAAACACACTTTATTAAAATGTTCCATCTTCACTTTTTTTTAAAGATATGACTTATGTGTTTATCGTTCCACTGCGTAAAAAATACTGATTTAATACATGCAATAGATTAGGTTGTGTCAATAACCAGTCATAGAATACCAGTGGGAAAGTCACATCGTGTCTCTGACCAATCACAGAGCGCTGTCAATAACTTGTCATAGAATGCCAGTGGGAAAGTCACATCGTGTCTCTGACCAATCACAGAGCGCAATTGTTAGAACTGTAAGCATATTTTGACATTTTAAGTTATGTACAGAAAGAAAAAAATAAATAAAGTTGAGAAATTTCGAAGTTCTAAAAAAGTTTCAATTAAACACTTTTAGGATATTGAGTGTCTTTACTGAAAAACTAGTGCATTACAGAGTCTCTCAAACCCCTTAAAGCTCTTTTAAAAGATACAAAAACTACTTATTTAACACAAAAATTTCTTTTTTAATGACCAACAAGTAAAGAAAAACAACACGGAAACAGGCATCTGAGTCTCTAAAACCCCTTAAAGCTCTTTTAAAAGATAAAAAAACTACTAAGTTAACACTAACATTTAGTTTTTAATGACTACCAAGTAAAGAAAAACCACACGGAATTAGGCAACTGAGTCTCTCAAACCCCGTACAGATCTTTTAAAAGATGCAAAAACTACTTAATTAACACAAAAATTTCGTTTTTAACGACCACCCAGTAAACAAAAAACACACTGAAAAAGGCACCGTAGTCTCTCAATCCAATTAAAGCTCTTTTAAAAGATAGAAAAACTACTTATTTAACACAAAAATTTAGTTTTTAATGACTACCAAGTAAGGAAAAACCACACAGAATTAGGCAACTGAGTCTCTCAAACCCTGTAAAGCTCTTTTAAAAGATACAAAAACTAATTATTTAACACAAACATTTCGTTTTTAAAGACCACCAAGTAAAGAAAAATCACACGGAATTGGGCAACTGTGTCTCTCAAACCCAGTAAAGCTCTTTAAAAAGATAAAAAAACTACTAATTTAACACAAAAATTACGTTTTTAATGACAACAAAGTAAAGAAAAATCACACGGAATCAGGCAACTGAGTCTCTCAAACCCCTTAAAGCTCTTTTAAAATATACAAAAACTACTTATTTAACACAAAATTTTCGATTTTAATGACAATAACTTAAAGAAAAATCACCCATACTTTGGTAACTGAGTCTCTCAATCCCCGTAAAGCTATTTTAAAAGATACAAAAACTACATATTTAAAACTAAAAATTACTTTTTAATGACCATCACGTACAGAAAAATCACACGGAAATAGGCGACTGAGTCTCTCAATCCCCGTAAAGCTCCTTTAAAAGTTACAATAACTACTTATTTAACACAAAAATTTCTTTTTTAATGACCATCAAGTAAAGAAAAAACACGGAATTAGGCAACTGAGTCTCTCAATCCCCGTAAAGATCTTTTAAAAGATACAAAAACGACTTATATAACACAAAAATTTCGTTTTTAATGACCACCAAGTAAAGAAAAATCACACTGAATTAGGCAACTGAGTCTCTCAATCCCCGTAAATTTCTTTTAAAAGATACAAAAACTACCTATTAAACACGAAAATTTATTTTTTAATGACAATCAAGTAAAGAAAAATCACCTGGAATTAGGCAACTGAGTCTCAAAATCCACGTAAATCTCTATTAAAATTTACAAAAAACTACTTATGGAACACAAAAATTTCTATTTTAATGACACTCACGTACAGAAAAATCCCAAGGACTTAGGCACCAGAGTCTCTAACTAACTGGCCACTTCTGTAATATTATAAAAAAACTAAAACTTAAACAAACTTAGTTCTTTTTTATAGAGCATCAAGTAAAGAAAAATCACACGGAATTAGGCAACTGAGTCTCTCAATCACCGTAAAGCTCTTTTAAAAGATACAATAACTACTTATTTAACATAAAAATTTCGTTTTTAATGACCAACAAGTAAAGAAAAATCACAAGGAATTAGGCAACTGAGTCTATCAATCCCAGTAAAGCTCTTTTAAATGATACAAAAACTACTTATTTAACACAAAAAATTCGTTTTTAATGAACATCAAGTAAAAAAAAAATAACACGTAATTAGGCAACTGAGTCTCTCAATCCCCGTAAAGATCTTTTAAAAGATACAAAAACTACTTATTTAACAAAAAAATTTCGTTTTTAATGACCATCAAGTAAATAAAAATCACACGGAATTAGGCAACTGAGTCTCTCAATCCCCGTAAAGTTCTTTTAAAAGATACAAAAACTACTTATTTAACACAAAGAACCCCCATGTAACTGAACCCCTGTATAACTGAAACCCCTGTACAACTGAACCTCCGTGCTAAATTTCATTACGTTTAATATCTAGTCACCAAATGCTCCAAGCCTCAGAAGAAAAAGGGATTTTGAAAACAGGGAGCCCGATTTACGAAAAAAAAAAGGGATACCCCCGTGCAACTGAACCCCCCTTGTAACTGAACCCGTGTATAACCGAAATCCCTCCGTGCAACTGTATCCTCTTTAACTGAACCCTCGTGCAACTCACCCCTCTCTGCAAGCCCCCCCCCGCAGAACACTTTTCAGCCAGGTCTGGTTAAATTGTCAATATTTTTAAAAAGTTAATTACGTATTATAAATAACACATCGGCGAGGTAAAGCTAGGTCAAGTCACAATGTCATTCTATCGTTACTTTTCAATTAAGCTATTGAATACTTTCTAGCAATGTCCCTTGTAAGCGTCTACGCAAATATCTTTAAGCAAATAAATTTTCGAAAAAAAAAATTTATCAAATCTCGTAAAATAAATAAGTAATTACCATTTTCAAATGTATGACTAGTTCTATTAATGAAACCCATGAAATGAATAGCCAATTTTTATAAAAAAAAACCTACTAATCAACTTACAGATGAATGACCACGGATTTAACGCTCTGACTCTCTTTGAAACGGTGTATACAAGGTCCAGAAACCTGTTTGTACGGAGGGGCCATAGAACTGCATAGATCTATTCTACTCTCGTAATTCTTGAAGAGATGTGGAATATCCATAAGCCAGCGGGAATGCCTCAGCTCCTCGTAATCCAGATTTGTCTCTGATGTTATGATTTTCAGTCCAAGAAACCCTCACTCTCAGTAAAAGCAGTATTGTCATTTGCTTTGTCACTCCTTAATAGACTTAGCGATGCAGGGGCAACACGCAAACGGTTCAGTAAGACTGATCTTCCCTGGGAAATATATTACTCCTTCAGATCATTATGGTGGACTTGACCACTCTTCAAGTTGGGCCCTCTTCTGTTCCTTTTTCTGCCCCTATTTGCACTTCAACTATCTTAGAATTTAATTAAGTAACAACTTAGTAATTCAACAGATATAAATGGTTGTAATAATCAAACAGTAATATCCATTCGAGTTCAATAAATTGAATCCAATTTATGGTCGTGGGTCGTAATTGAAAATTTAATAGGGCTGTACAAAAGGCGTAACTTGCCGAAGTTTACTTAATACTAAGCAAAAAATAAAAATGTAAAGGAAAACAAGGTTGGGTACTGTAAGTTCTCTGATTGAGGTTTTCGACTATGCTTATTCCAATGGTACACTTTTCATTTTGATCTGACGTCATTTTCAAGGAGTATCAGGCTTTTTTTCGAAATGACCATAATTGTTTTTCTTAGTAAACTTGTATTTTTATTACGAATTGAAATAATAGTTATTATTCCTGGATCAGTGTCAGATGGCGATTTATTTCACTAGGCAGTTTTTTTTTCTAAACGCGTTTTTCGACTTTTGGTTACTATGGGCTGTTGTTCGCTCTTTACTAGGTTGCAATTACCGCTGCAACCATGATAAAGCACTTTCACTAATAATCCTAGCTGCGTTCCTAACTTTCTTCCCTAAGACACCATCAGCAACTTCGAAAATTATTTTCCTAACAGTATTCCATCTATATATCCATCTATTATATGGATATACATAAAATTATAGGGGAACCTTAAAAATCTTTAGATTTCAGGGTAAATCCAAAGTGTATGCATTGGACTAATGACGCTTCCTGACGACTAACTTCCTTGCGTTGGCCCTTCAGTGTGTCGCCACAGCTGAATTCAAACCCTGGGTCCCGTATTACCGAGTTGAGATCAAACCCACTTCGTCACCACATGAAATGCTCTTGGGTATATGAGTCCATGTCCTTGGGTACTTGAGTCCAAAATGCTCTTGGGTCCATGAGTCCAAGTCCTTGGGTACTTGAGTCCAAAATGCTCTTGGGTACATGTCGATTTTGAATGCCAACTCTGAATTATAGTATCAGTCCAATCCTATTTCATGGATTTTGAAGCGAGAGATATTCATCTAAAACACAAATTTAGTCCCTGGGGAGGCACCACAGTGGATTAATCTCTGCCTGGCGAAATAGGGCCCGGGATTCGATCCCAGCTGTTGCAAGATCCGCACAAGAATCTTTGTAGCCAATAACCAGCGTTAATTCACAGAGTATAGACCAGTTTGATGATGTTCCTTAAATGTAAAAAAAAACTGTCCGAGGGGGAGGGACAAAAATACACTAATATATTAAAAACAAAATAACCAATCCAAACCAGATCTCGCCTCCCAACTGGCGACACAAAACATACACCAGGTCAAATTCATCAATTTCATCAATATATCTGAATGATTCCATTCGATACGATGTTGAGCAAAACTGTTCCAAAATCATTGAAAAACTCTCGATTAAAGAAGCAATGTTTCATATATGGACTGGTGAGGCAAGCTAAACAAACATACGAAAAATTTACAAGCTTAGTTTCCCTCATATACGCAAGCCGGGACGACATGAGGGGTGAGCCGGGGCTTAAGCATTAAAGGAATTTAATACGACATTTTTCTACAGCGGAAATTTTTTGTGTTTATTGCTTTTCACTTAATTTGCAATCAAAATATATTTTGTTGACTTTAACCTAAAGTGTTACACAATAATTACACAAATTTACACAATAAAAATTTTTCGGTAAATTTCCTTTTCAAAGATACGTTCTGACTCAAATTAAATTGCAATATACGAATCTAAAATTACCGAAAGTTATATATACATAACCTCCTTTATTTTACTAAAATTAAGTTCTAACTCCCAACATTTTTACCTTTAAATCTAACAGCACAGACTACCTGTCAAAGCCAAAATAAAAGGTCATTTTGGCAAACTCTTCATCACAAATTCATATGCACTTATGTCAAGAGCGTTGAGGTGGGAGGGGAATAGGTATGTGGAGGGTTTAGTAAAATAGGAGATTACTGTACTATACTTCGATGTTAAAAAATGTGCTTAATTCAAATGGTTTATTTTCGTGACGCATTTTGCAAGCTATCACGGTGTTCTTACACCGTGAAAAATCTAAACAAAAAAATCTAAACAGAGAGGGAAATACCACTGGCGGTCCTTGCCTCTCTTGCACCCGGGCAAAATCTTAATTAGTCCCCCCCCCTCGTTTTCCACAGAATTTCAGGCCAAATTTTAACAAAATTTGCATTTATTAATAAAATTATTTTCAATTTATCAATCAATTACTATCTTATTGTTTAACATTTTTCTAGTTTATTATTTAAATTGTTTGATTATTGTTAATTATTAATATCTGATTATTTTAATGATACTTATGTGTTATAGCGCGCACACTTTGCTCTTGAGCTGTAATGAAACCGGTTTTTTGTGTCCACTCGGAGATAATCAGCTTAGACTGAGCAAGATAAAAGGTAACTATGGAGGTATATTTTAATCAAATATTTAATATATATATATATATATATATATATAGGTTGTTAGGTTAGGTATTTAATATAATGCGTTCTGGGCGGCCTGCTATTCATAATTCTCTGTTATATTTACTAAAATATTATGTTTTCATCATATTTTACTATATTTCATTAGGATTAACCTAACCTCACTACTTTGGTGTGGTCGCTGCAACACGAAGTACCATTTTAATTATTATTATTTCGTTATTTTTATTATATCAATTAATTTATAAATCATTAATTATTTTCATTAATTAACTTTGCCCTCTACTCTATTTTAATGAAAATACATTTTCAAAAATTACAGAATGATTATAACTGATAGATTTTTTGGTACTTCTCCCATTATATGGGCCGGCTATAGACAGTCGAATGTCGAATGAATGCAGTGATAGAGACTCGTAAAGCGGGTAATCAAACAGTTCGTGATAACGAGCTGTAAGTAAGGAGTGACCCGGCTCACTGGTATACGAAACTCTAAAAAACGGAATTTTGATACCAATAGATACATCAAAAGAATCAGATTTCATTTGTGATTTCAAATATATAAGTTTTATCAAGGTTGGTCATACTCATCAAAACTTGAGCGCCTAAGAAAATGTGGCTTATTCTCGAAAAAAGGGGAAAAGACACCCTAACAGGTAGAGAACCTTAATGAAATTCACACCATCCTATTCCGCGTATCAGAGAACCGTACTGTAAAGGTTTCAAGCTCCTATCTACAAAAATGTGGAATTTTACATTTTTTGCCACAAGAAATCACGGATGCGTGTTTTTTTTTTTTTTTTAAGGGGTAATCGTATTGACCCAGTGGTCCTAGAACATCGTAGGAGGGCTCATTGGAACGCAAATTAAAAGTTCTAGTGCCCTTTTTAAGTGACCAAAAAAATGGAGGGCAACTAGGCCCCCTCCCACGCTCATTTTTTCTCAAAGTCACTCAATTGAAACTTTGAGATAACCATTTTATTCAGCATAGTCGAAAATCTAATAAATATTTCTTTTAGGATGACTTAATCCCCCACAGTTCCCAGGGGATGGGCTTCAAGTTATGAACTTTGCATATTGCTTACATATTGTATTGGTTATTGGGAAGTATACAGACATTTTCAGGAAGGATTTTCTTCTGGTGGGGGGGCTGGAGGACGGGGTTACTCGGGAGAATCTTTCCGTGGAGGATGTTTCTTTGGGGTAACGGACATTTCTATGAAGGGTGAGCCGGATTTCCAAGCATTATTTAAAAAACGATCAGAAATTAAATTAAAAAAAACAAGTTTTTTCAACCGAAAGTAAGAAGCAACATTAGAACTTAAAACGAACAGAAATTATTAATTATATGAGGGGTTCCTCCCCAAGTCAATACCCCGCTCTTTACGCAACAGTTTTTTTTAGTGCTTTCAAAAGAGCTATCTATTCTAATTGAACGGCCTTTGTGATTCAGAGGTTTGTGAATTAAAATTTTTTTAACTTTTAACATAAAGAACGTTTTTTTTAATAAGGGTAGAACCCCCTCATATACGTAATAACATATACGTAATAAAAAAAAAAACAATAAAAAAAAAACAAGCAATGCGTCCCAATAGTAAACGAAACTGTTAAAAACTGAATTTTGATGTCAATTAATGCATCAAAAGAGTAGGTTTATAATGCTGATCCTAAATATATAAATTTTAGTAAGTTTAGGATTACTCATCAAAGGCTACAAGCCTGAGAAAATTTACCTTATTTTTTAAAGAGGGGGGAAACATCCCATACAAGTGAAAGAATTTTAATGAAAATCACACCGTCAAATTCAGCGTATCAGAAAACCCTATTACATAGGTTTCAAGCTCATATCTGCAAATATCTGCAACTTTGTATTTTTTGCCAGAAGAAAAATATACGAATATAGAAAGTTCGTTACGTAAGTTAATTTGTAAATTACGTCAGAACCAAATTTAGAGACAGACATTTAGCAAAAGAAAAGTAAAATTTTTATGCAAATTTTGTTTGCTTATTCAATGACGGTGGTACAAAATAAAAGTTACATTAACTAAAAAACAATCAGAAATTAAATAAAAAAAAAAAGTTTTTAAACTGAAAGTAAGGAGCGAAATTAAAACTTAAAACGAACAGAAATTATTCCGTATATGAAATGGGCTGTCGCCTCCTCAACGCCTCGCTCTTTACGCTAAAGTTTGAATCTGTCACACAACTTTATTTTTTAAAACAATAGGTTACGTTACGTATTTAATATATGCAATGCTTCCCCCCCCCCCCTAATGTGCAAATATATAGCCCAAATTTGTTCAAAACTATTATATATACATCCTGTTTTATTTTAGCATTAAAAAAACTTGACTTTTTAGAAGTGTCCATATAATGGGAAAGTACCGATTTTTTATTTGAGATTTTGCGCCCCTAAAATGTCTGCACCAGAGGCAAAGGCCCCCTCTGCCCCTCTCCTAAAACCGCCTCTGGGAAACGCAGTTTCAGTATTTCGCGGAGACAAAAAAAATACCTTTATAAAAAGATTGTTTTTTGTGACAGGTAATAAGCCAGTAAAAATGAATTTTGAAAAATGAAGTACGAAATTGTTTGCTAATAAACCCCGTTTCTCTGTATGTGAGCTTCAAAGTCAATTATTTAAAATATTTATTCAACTACCTAAGTTATGCCAAGAAATAAAACAATAACTAGCTTTACTTGTCCTTGAACAAAAAATAGAATTTGGCAGGTAATATGAAAATGTTCCGGATTCAGTGGTATGACAACCTTTCATTCTGATAGCAATAAAAAGAGAACAAGACGAATCTGTAACAATTCAACTGGGTCGGTAATCCTTTCAGGCATTTGTGAGATGGGTTTTTAGAGTTTCCGCAGTTTTACGTTTTTTGGAGGGTCAGGGCTATTCACATAACGCAGCTTCAGCATTCTAAAGTTTATCTTTTTGAACACTGTAGATCCCGAGGGGGCACCCACATGTGCGCACAGGTCCACCACGCTTGGCACATTTTCCTCCGCCCTTGAAACACTTCCACCAGGGTTGCCAACTGGACATATGTCCAAAGGACATATTTCTATGTGCCTGGACATAATGACATAATAGGGCAAAAAGTTGGCAACCCTGACTTCCACCCCGCTTGGGAGGCGCCACCTGGTGTACTGGATTTATGAAAATGGTAACACTCCACAATATATCCCTTCAAAGACATAACTTCACATAAATTATACGAAACGTGTGTGTGTAGAAATCGCACCATAACGTCGGTCCAAAGACTAAATAAATGGGTGATTTGTTCGTATTCTTTCCTCTCAAGAAAAAAAAATCCTTGACTCCCTTCTGAAGGTCAAAACTGTGTGAGCCTTATGTCAAGTTTGTAAGCAGGAACTGCTGAGGCATGTGACCTCTCCCCCCCCCCCAAGTCAACATTTCTTCTAGCAAATTTTCGTGTATTTTACATTTCTTTTTAATTTTATCCCTCCTTAAGCGCTGTTCCTCCTCCCTTCCTGAAAAAAATTCCTGTGGATGCGTCTACTTTTCCTTTCTATCTTTTTCATAGGATGAAGCTCAACCCCCCCCCCCCTAAAGAAAAATTTCGGGATGCGGTACTTTTCTGTTATAGCGACCCCACTCAAGAATTGCGATTGATAAAACTCGAGAACAAACCTAGAAACGGTTTTTCGTCTGTCTGTATTAAGAGACAATTAGCGGTACTTATGCATTATACGGTGGCAACGAAAGAAGTCAAGTTTGGTTAATGCTAATGAAATGAAATAAAATAGGATGAATATATAATAGTTTAGATACAAATTTGGGCCATATATTTGCACATTAGGGGGGTAGTAGGTAAAGCATAGCATATATTAAATACGTAACCTAACCTAACCTAGGTACCTCCCTCCCCCCAATCCCAAAAAACAATAGTTTAAATATTGTAAACTCAATGAGAAACCACACTTTGCGATCCATTTGTCTATTGCAAATACCCGTTTGATGGGTTACCTTTAGTATTTCCATATACAGCATATAGCGGTAGCGTTGAGTAGGCTACCGTATAAGTACCCAATTAGCTTACGCTCAGTGAAAAACAAGTGGCGGGTGAAAGAATACATTAGACTTAAATAATTTGGGCTATATATTTGCACATTAGGGGGGCTGGGTGGGGGTAAAGTATTTGAACAGCATGAAGCTACAAATCTTACTTCATAATATGCAGAATAATTGTAGCTCACATATTTTGCGTGCACACCCGCTATATTTTACCCACCCATCCCACACTCTTAATGTGCAAATATATAACCAAATGTGTTTTTAAAGTATTATATTTTCATCGTGTTTTGGTATTTTTCATTAGGATTATCCTAGCTTCACTTCTTGAGTGGAGTCGTTATAACAGAAAAGTTCGAGGGATGCTTCTAGGCCACAAGTCTCCCTGAATCTGGCAGCTTTATAAGGACTAACAAACTCGAGGGGAAGTACACCTTCTCGTCACCTAGCATAATCTCAGAACGCCACATGCGCAACACAGTTTCGCCCCGCTTGGTACAGCTTCCGCTACGTTTGGTAAACTTCTGTCACGCTTGCCACGCGCCACTTGTTGTATGTGATTTCTAAAAATGGGTGCCTCCTCGAACAAACATACAATTATAGAAACACGCTTAAAATTAATGGGCTAACATTTGTCCAATTCCGGGTTAATAATTCAATAACAGCTAAGAATTAATACAATCTTTCAAACACTAAAACAGGTCAATCCTTTTGGTACTTATCTGTAGCCAGAACACACTCGAGACTTTGGATCTATGAAATCAGACAATAACCGGTTTATTGCTGTTTGTATACGGAGACAAATAGCTTCGGCTCAGTGGAAAACTACATTGCAGCTATATTTTAATAAATATTTAGTTGTTATTTTGGTAAGGTTAGGTAACATTTTGCACGCAACCCCGCTATATTTAACCATCCACCTTCCCTCTAATGTGCAGATATACAGCCCAAATTTTATATATATATATATATATATATATATATATATATATATATATATATATATATATATATATATATATATATATATATATATATATATATATATATATATATATATATATATATTTCCCAAGCGTCTCTGTTGTTTTAACCCCGTACTCGTAGATCCACATTCTCGAGCCTTTACGGGCTATCAGATAGTTATCATCCTTTTTTCTTTTTCTTTTTTTTGCTGTTTTGAACCGCATTCTAGCTAGCACAGCTATCGTAAATGACCGAAACAACCTTTATCAGTCAGAAGTCACAACTGAGCTTTAAAATCGTGGTTATCATATAACTTCCTGACAGGAAAGCTGCTCACAAACCCACATAAATGACAACATATTTCATCCTACATGAACGACACATGTTTTAAGAGTTATTTAAGTCCAAGGTTAAATCCATTTGCAAATATTCATAGTCCAATTTATAAGCAAAGAGGAAAATTACAACAGAAAATACAGGTGCAAAATGCTCACGAAAAAAACTTTTGACACTAAAAAAAGTCGGTACTGTTCTATTAACCGGACTCTTTTATATAGTGCTAGTTTGGTTAATGCTAATGAAATAAAATAGGATGAATATATAATAGTTTAGAAACAAATTTGGGCCATATATTTGCACATTAGGGGGAGGGGTGGGGGTAAAGCATAGCATATATAAAACACCTAACCTAACCTAGGTACCTCCCCCCCCCCCCCAAAAAAAAAAAAAAAAAAAAAAACTTTAAATATCGTATACGCAATTAAATCCACGCTATACATTATATTTCTCTACAGTGGTGTCTTGTATCATCCCGTAAAAACGGGTTTTTCAACGCGTCTCGAGTTTGGGATATAAAAAGAGCCCGGTTAATAGAACAGTACCAAAAAGTCATTAAAAAACTGTTAACGTCAGATTTCTCTGATTTTTAGATTTTTGAACCGTCGATTGCACTTCTTAATGCTAAATATTATGGGATTTAAGCTCAGGAACATCATTTCGGAGTAAGTACCAAGTTTTTTTTTAATGAAGCAAAACTGGGCTTCTCTATAACCCCCCTCCCCTGAAAAAATGTTGGCTCGTCGTCCCTTCTAAGGAAAATTATTCACGGCTCTGCTTCAATCTGACTCAAATTGTAGGAACAGTGACATAATTTCGTTAAAATCCAGTAAGGGGGGGGGGGCAAAGTTGGTGTCAATTTCCCCAAGTCAAGTAAAAATGGCAATGAAAAATCGAGCCATTTAGTGCCATAAAGGCAAAGGTGTACTTGAGAAAACAGATCTGTTTATAAGGATACTTGAAATATGTAGGCCCATTTTAGTACTAACAGGATTCCTGAAGACGGTGAATTTCAGCTGGGGGAGGGGCAGTTGCCTGCCTGACCCATAGAAAATTACGCTTCTGTGTAGGACGCAAAAGAATATTTGACGCCGTGGCACCTGAGGGTCGTATTACGAATTTACAGGAAAAACATGGCTTTGAGTTTTTGTGGGACTTTTTTGGGTACTTTCCCCGTTATATGGACACTTCTAAAAAGTCAAGTTTGGTTAATGCTAATGAAATAAAATAAAATAGGATGTATATATAATAGTTTAGAAACAAATTTGGGCTATATATTTGCACATTAAGGGGGTGGGGTGGGGGGTAAAACATTGTACATATCAAAAACTTAACCCAACCTAACCTATATAGCTTTTTCTTTCTCTAAACCCCCAAAAACAACAGTTTAGCCTAAATATCGTAAATTCAATGAGAAACCACGCTCTTCGATCAATTTAGATAACAATTACCCGCTTTATGAGTCTCCATCACTGCATTCATTCGACTGTCTGTAGCCGCAGTGCCCATATAATGGGAAAGTACCCTTTTTTTAGGATTTGAACGAAACAAATCTCTTAACTGCATTGTTTGGAGTTTCGTGGCTTAATTTGATATGTATTACATACAATTATGTCAGGGAGTATTTGGTTTAGGGATGCTAAGCCATCTTTCGTCCTGAACCTCACCAGTCCTGCTTTTGTTGAAGCACACCCGTTACAAGACTTTTAAGAGGACGATAGCTTATGTTCGGGGGAAAAGTGTAATTTACGACCTTTAGAAATAACGTCGTCGAACTTATTTGAAGTTGCTAGATCGAAAAGACGCGAAAATCAACAAAAAGCGTAATTCTACTCTCAAGGACACCACGCACAGAGAACTGTATTTCAGAAGGAGGAGGTAACCTCCTTGACACTTTGTCAAAATACAACAGGTTGGCCAAGTTACACAAAAATTAGAATATAATATGAAAAAAACTGGGGAGGGGCATCCGCGAACCCACTTGTGCTAACATTATTTATTATGCTAATTTTTACAATCCATAATTGTACGAACGCAATGGGAACGATGCAAAAATGCAGCTAGGCGAAATTAGCCCACAAAACAACGGCGATCACCGGTCTAATGCAACAATGCGGCGGGGCCACTCTAGCCAAGTGGGTGACGCACTAGATTTGCAATCCTGTGTCCTTCCGGACCTGGGTTAGACACAAATTACAACGATGTAGTGACAGTGAATGTTGATGACGACACACTCCATAGTAGTTTTCGTGACTTGCTTACGATCTGGTAAAATCAAACAGTTCGTGGTAACGAACTATAAGTAAGGAGCGACCCGGCTCAATAGTAAACAAAACTCTAAAAAACGGAATGTTGATAACAATCCATCAAAAGAATCATATTTTTATGCTGATTTCAAATCTAAAAATTTCATCAAGTTTAGTCCTACCCATCAAAAGTTACGCACCTGAGACAATTTGCCTGATTTTCGAAAAAGGGGGAAACACCCCCTAAAAGTCATAGAACCTTACTGAAAATCACACCATCAGATTTAGCGTATCAGAGAAACATACTATAGAGGTTTCAAGCTCCTATCTCAAAAATGTGGAATTTTTTATTTTTTGCCAGAAGAAAGATCACGGATGCGTGATTATTTTTTTTTTTTCTTTGCCCCAGGGGTTATCGTATCGATCCAGTGGTCGATACGAGGACTCACTATCGTATATCGCGGGAGGACTCACTTGAACGGAAATTAAAAGTTCTAGTGCCCTTTTTAAGTGACCAAAAAATGGAGGACAACTAGGCCCCCTCCCACGCTCATTTTTCTCCCAAAGTCACCGGATAATACTTTTGAGATAGCCATTTTATTCAGCATGGTCGAAAAATATAATAACTATATCTTTGAGAATTACTTAATCCCCCACAGTCCCCGGGGGAAGGGCTACAAGTTATTAACTTTGCCCAATCTTTACATATAGTATTGGTTATTGGTAAGTATACAGACGTTTTCAGGGAGATTTTTTCTGGTAGTAGGGGGGGGGTGGGATGGTGGTTACATGGGAGGATTTTCCATGGAGGAAGTTTTCATGAGGAAAGGGACATTACTATGAAGGGGGCGCCGGATTTCCCAGCATTATTTAAAAAAAAACGATCATAAATTAAATTTAAAAAAAACAAGTTTTTCAACTGAAAGTAAGGAGCAACATCAAAACTTAAAACGAACAGAAAATATTACGTATATTATTAGGTTCGCCCCCTAGTCAATACCTCGCTCTTTATGATAGGTTTTTGAATACCTTAATAAGAGCTATTTATTCTAATTAACGGCATTTGTGATTAAGTGGTCATTTTTAAAGAATTGGGACAAAGTTTGAACTTTAGCGTAAAGAGCTAGGTATTAACTAGGGGGGCGAACCTCCCTAATATACATAATAAAAATGTACGAATATATAAGTTCGTTACGTAAGTTACGTAAATTACGTAAGGATATTTATTAATAATAAAAACGTACGTAAATAAAATTAAACAACTTTCGAGAAAGCCATTTAGTAAAATTAATAATTTTTTTTAATAAAAATTTTTAACTGAAATTAAGGAGCGACATTAAAACTTAAAACGAACAGAAATTATTCCGTATATGAAAGGGGCTGCCCCTTCTCAGCGCCTCGCTCTTTACGCTAAAGTTTGACTCTTTCTCACAACTCTATTTTTTAAAACAACAAAAAACTTTAGCGCAAAGAGCGAGGTGTTGAGGAGGGGACAGCCCCTTTCATATACGGAATAATTTCTGTTCGTTTTAGGGTTTAATGTCACTCCTTACTTTCAGTTTAAAAAAAAAACACTTTTTTTATTTAATACTGAGTAAGGTCTCCCCTTAGAAACATAAAAATGGAATAATCATCGAGTTTTAGACAGGATGTGAAGCCTTTCCCTATGAACAAAAATCTGGTAGATCCTAGATTGGTGTATACCTGGATAAAGGTGAACTTACTTTTACAATCTAGCTGCTCCAATGCCCGGGCTCTGGTTCCTGCCATTTCAAAGCCAGAATCGTCGACGCACCAACAGACTGTATCATTGCACTGGACTGGTTCAAACTTTCCTTCTGGTAAACAGCGAGGAGGGGCAAGGGTATCGACATCAAGACCCAATGCTCGAGCTCTTTTCTGAAATTCAACTTGGATTCTCTGACAGGCTGTAAAAAACAATAATAGTCTCAAATTGTTCACACAGAAACCTAAATATTTAGACAGACATATATAGATACCAAGGGATTGGATTAAATGAATAGCAGAACTCCGATTCTTAGTTAAGGGAGGTTGTGACAAGAATCGACTTTTGAGAAACCAAGTAATATATCTGCACAAGGATAGTCCCCAAAATTTAGAAGCCATTTAATCATTGGTTTAGAAGCCATTTAGAAGCCATTTAGCCATTTAACCATTAAAATTAGAAGCCATTTATTCATTGGTCTTAACCTCAATTTCAGCTTTGATCATTCTTTTTGCTGTTCTAATGGAAATTGTTAGCAATGGAAACTAACAACGTTACTCAGAGCTAATAAAAACTGTTAGCAGGCATTGTTAGGGAATTTCCTCGGTATTAGTAAAATCCTAATGTGAATGGGCCTTTAGCCATTGAGTAGCGACGGGGAGAAGCTTTTAATTATTATTTCTGTTATACAGCTGATCTATAGTATATCTCTGGGTAGTTTATGTGCATCCTAAAAATTCTTGTCTAATTCCACAGTTTCGCAATCTTGAACCCCGGAAACTGTTTTTCAAAGCCCAAATAAATACATAAATTCAAAAAAAAAAAATCAGTAGATTTTTGCCTTTTATGCTGATTATTCAGAAACAATGATAATACTTCGACTTTTCTTGGAAAATGGTTTTACAATCTACTAATTTTTACGATAAAAGGTCCTTTCTGGTCCGTCATTTGATTCCAAGAAACGATATAATTGTTTTGTTTTTTTTGTGTTTTCTTTATTGGTGATTACAGCATAGCTTATTTACATTTTCAATCAAGTGGTTCATGGATATTTCTGATTGGTAAGGAGTAACCCTCATCAATGGTAACCGGAATTCAAAAGCGAATGATTTAAGACCACATGTGCATCAAAAGAATCTAATTGTATGTTCATTCAAAATGCTCAAAACTAAATAATAGGCCTGATTTTTCACTCATCAATGTGCTAAGATCTTGCATCTTTTGTCAAAAAACGCTTAAAAGTGAAATCTTTGAACGAAGATCTTACATCTGTGGTTGTTTTTGTTCAAATGTCTTTAATCATTCTGCTATGATCAGCAGTCTGAGAACAATTATTAGTATATCATCAATGTTATCTCATCACTGTTATATATTGAAGAACAGTGTCGGTCTTCACATTTTTTGCTATCATCAGTGAGCTGTAAGACCTTAGAACAAAGATGAGTTGAAAAAACGATAATCTTTGCAGAAAGATGTAAGATCTTAGATGTAAGATTTTGGTGCTAAAAAACGGGCCTAATCTGAAGTAACTTATCGAGCCCCCACCCAGGAATACTAGTATCGATCTAATGGCCATAGGATATTAGGAGCAATGGCATATCTAAGAGAGGAGACAGGGGGAATGCAAATCAGCTTTTGAGGCGGATGTCAAGGGGTTTTTTGTTGGGTAGGTTCTAAAGCCTTAAAATATTTTCAGGCATAAATTTTTTCAATTTTCCGCGATAAGTATTTTAGATGGTACTGTGCTAAAATCCAGAACACATGCGAGAAGTGGAGTTTGGTTAATGCTAATGAAATAAAACAAAAAAGGATGAAAATATCAAGGCCGTATCCAGGGGGGGGGGTTACCCGGTTTGAACCCCCCCCCCCGAAATTTTTGACCGACTCGAAAATAAGTCGAAAATTAGTAAAACCTAGGTAAAAATCAGTAAAATTAGTCGCAAACTGAGTCAAACATTAGTAACCCCCCCCCCCCAAAAAAAAAAGTCAAAAATTAGTAAAACCCCCCCTGAACAAAAATCCTGGATACGGCCCTGGAAAATATAAAAGTTTATGAACAAATTTGGGCTATATATCTGCACATTATGGGGGGGGGATAAAGCTTAGCATATATTAAATATGGAACCCAACCTAGCTACCTCTCCCCCTTAAACCCCAAAAAACTAAAGTTTAAATATAGTTTCCGCAGCATAAACGTTTGTTTATGCTGCGTCAGACATCCAATTACCGGGTAATGGCTACGCATGTGTCCTGGATTTTAGCACAGTACCTTTTAGGTACTTCTTAAGAGGTAGGGTAGAATCCCCCCTTACTTACCCTGTTTTATAATAATACATATAGGCTAAGCGTTAAGAATGAACGCTAATGGAAAAAAGAAATGATAGCTGAAGAACGCTTTCATACTAAGATCTTTTGGAAGACCCCTCCCCCTTCCATGTAGATCTGCGAAGCTTTCTCCGGACCCCTCCCTCCTTCTGTAGTTTATTTTTAAATGTGTACTATTTTCAGAGGGTAATTGTAGTGCATCAATCATCGTAAAAGAAGACACAGAAAATCCCATTCAAGACAAAATGCTAATTGCTAGTACCCTTTCGAACTAGCAAAAAATACACCTCAGTAAACTGCTGTTTTGCGCCAGTTTGTGCAGCAGATAAAAAAAATTTGGCACGAACACTCATATGAACAAACTATGAAATTTGATGTAATTTATCGAAATCCCTTGGGTCTCCAAATCTAGCAGTCTCCAAAGGTACATTCCTAAGCGGCAGTGCGCTTTGTTAAAAGAAACTAAGACTACATTGAATATTAGCCGGTCTGTAGCAGGGGCGGATCTAGAACAAAATCTTGGGGGAGGCCCAGTGTGACAGGGGCGCCAATGAGAAAAATCTCAGAGGGGGCGATAATGTGACAAAGGTGCCAATAATTGACAAAACTGACAAATTTATTCTAAAAAAAGAGTAAAACAAGAAAGAAAAAAGGAGAGGGCGCCAGAAACATATTGGGGGGGGGGGCAGGATCCCCCTGCATCCACTCTTTATCTGTAGTCCTCCTCCGCTCTTTAAGCAAGCTTTCAAATCTTTACCACAATTTTTCGAGAATGTATTTACTCAGAATCAGTTTACGCAGTAAATCATTCAGTTCATGAACACAAAGCTGAACTAAAGCAACATAAACTAAAGCAACCTCGTCCATTTTCTGTACAGCATTACAGAATTGTGTACCGATTCTAAGTTGGGGTAAGCTGATTATTCTGTAAGGGACAAAGATGCCTTATACTTCAATGGGTAGGCAAGACACTACGGGCAAATGGGCCTTCCTCACATCAGTAACTGATGTCTCTGGGCTCTTCCTAGCTGTAGCTTACCTAGGTGACGACTATATGGAGGTACAGGGGTGGGAGGAAGATCTACCGGTCTAAAGAAAATATCAAACACATCCTGTTTGATATGACGTCTACAACTGTCTTCTACAAGTACATCGAATCAATTTCTTGTGATTTTAGTTTTCTCGCTTTAAATCTCCAGCTCGCAAAGCGACAGGACGAACATATATGCACACAGCTAGAGCAGATATACTGAAAAAAGAAACGCCAAGGAAAAAATACTTAAAAATACGTCTGTCTGGTGCTGCTTATCTACCATAAACAATTTCCCTAATAAGTTATTTCCATCCAAGCTATATGCAGAGCCGTTCAAGCAGAGATTGGGCAAATACATAAAAACTAGTGATTACCTTGGGTAAAGGAACGGCGGTGAAATGAATCCTCGTAACATACCTATTGCCGTGAAATATAGTAAAGTAAAGAGAATAAAGGAGGAGTGTCAATTCAAAGGAACTTACTAGACAGATCTGGAAGAACGCAAGCTTTTTTGCAGCCAGTTGAACAGCATTTAGCTGCGCCTTCGCAGTCAACATCAGTGGCACATTCGTCTAACAAATTGTCGACACATTGACTAATTTCGATCAATCCTTTGCTGGGGCATCGACCCAACTTCTCTTCGACATTAGCTGGAATAAAAACAAGTCTGTGAGAGCTGATATCGTCATTTGGTTTCGTTTCTTTTTTTGGTACTTACGCATTAGCTGGTACCCACGCGAGAAGTCAAGTTTGGTTAATGCTAATGAAATGAAACAAAATATGATGAAAATATAACAGTTTACGAACAAAGGTGGACTATATATTTGCACATTAGGGGGGTGGGGGTAAAGCATAGCATATTTTAAATACGTAGCCTAACCTAACCTAGGCACCTTTTTTCCCCTAAATCCCAAAAACCTACAGTTTAAATATTGTAAACGCAATGACAAACCACGGTTTCTAATCCAATTCTCTATTGATAGATACCCGTTTGACTAGTTTCCTTTAGCAAAATATATCGCGTGGGTACCAGCTAATGCATAAATACCCTTTTTTTACCCCCACGGCCAAGCCCTAAAAAACTTTCAGTACACATACTAGCGAACTTAGAAAAAAAATTATAAGAGTAATTGAGTTTTGGCAATTTTTGAAAATGTTTATTCTTCAATGGTGACGCCAAAGTGACGCCAGCGGCGAATTCTTAACCTACTGTTCAGATGGTACGAATTTATCTTTTGTGGTACAACTCTGGTCGGAAAAATGGTGGAATTTATCTCAAAGCGTTGGCAACGCTGGTTCTGTATGAGAATTCAGGTAATTCTTCCCAACATTTTTGAAATGAAAACAAACTTAGTTTTTAATACCACTTATCGTCCCTACACAAGAAATGATCTTTTTTTGAAATTTACATTCATTTCTGAGTAATGAGTGGCCTTTTATTTAGGGACAGGTAAAATAAGTCCCTAACCCTAAAAGCAAATTTTTGTTGATCTGGAAAGATTTTTCGTGAGCACGTCGATATACAAACCTGTCCGCTCAGTTAACCTTTTGTGTCGAAGCAACTCGAAACTTGGATCTACTTTCTTAAGTCTGACTAAATTTAATTTTTAAAACAAAAATTTAAATATCTATTTCTTCTTTTTAATTTTTTTTTTCACAACGAAACGACACTATGTTTTGATTTTTTTTTTTTCCACTCTAAACTTACTTTTTGTTTCAATTCTTGTCCGGCTTCTTAGTTCAGCTCCTTAATAAGGGTTGAGGTGTCTTATCTTCCCTAGATTGGAGGTGATTAGAAATTATATAAGAAAATAAGTTTTCAACTGAAACTAAGGGCCAGCACTAAAAATTAAAACAAACAGAAATTATTCTGTATAAATAAAAATGGTCATAGCAGTTTTGTTTCTAAATTAAATTCTAATTAAAAACGAGCATAGATTAATTTAAAAAGAACAAGTTTTTTTTCGGGGGAAGTAAAGAGCAAAGTTGAAACTTAAAACGAACAAAAGCCTATCTAACACATATCAATAAAACTAATGCAAATAAATCAACTGGTGATATTTCCCTACGTTTGTAGGATTACAGAAAACTAGCACTTTACTGAAAACACAAAAGCCAAGTTAAAAACAAGAATATTGATTTAGGAATTAAAATTAAATATGTAGCCTCAATACAATAAAGATCAAATTTATAATGTTTTTCATAGTCTAACGGGAGCTATGATATCAATAACTTTTAGTTTACAATTAAAATTATTTTAAAAACTTAGCCAGAAAAATAATAAGTTTAAAGTCA
Organism: Artemia sp. Qi Xiang Cuo; assembly: GCF_049724085.1. Classification (NCBI taxonomy): domain Eukaryota; kingdom Metazoa; phylum Arthropoda; class Branchiopoda; order Anostraca; family Artemiidae; genus Artemia; species Artemia sp. Qi Xiang Cuo. The sequence continues at coordinate 62,595,834 of NC_142800.1, forward strand.
TTAAACAGTATGTAAAATAATGGATTGATTTATCAGGTAACATCTTGGTCTCACCTAGTATTGCTCGAAATGAAGAACATATCAACCGTAGTAGGAGCTCTGGGAATCCTGTTATTCCCACTACAAACTGGAGGATTTTAAGTTGTGATACAAATTCTAAAGTAAGTTTGTAGCTCTAATACTAAAGAAATTCCTTCACTTCGAACTTGTCCCTATTTGGAATTCTTATTGTTTTCGTAATGTCCTTTTCAGATCAAAACGAGAGTCAATCACTGAACTGAGCTCATTGCGCAGAACTGATGCCAAATTCAACAAAAAAAAAATAAATGAAACAACAATCTAAAAATGCTTTACATTTGTACTGTTAGAAGTGTCCTTAAAAGGTTTACTTTTACCGTACCAAAACTCCTATATTGTTTTGTATTTCAGTAAAGCGCTAGTTTTCTGTAATCCTACCAACATAGGGAAATATCACCAGTTGATTTATTTGCATTAGTTTTATTGATATATGTTAGATAGGATGGGAAGTAATAATTTTGGTTCGTTTTAAGTTTCAACTTCACTCTTTACTTCCCTCGGAAAAACTTTTTCCATACCATCGTCACCGATTTACGGCTTTATAATTCATGCAGCCAAGGACAAATCGTGCGTGTAAAAAATAAGAAACCGAATTTTCTTTGAAGAAAACGGGGTAATTGTCAATTATATCGACCACACCCAAGAAGTGAAGTCAGGTTAATCATAATGAAATATACCAAAATATGATGAAACTATAACACCTTAGAAACAAAATTAGGGAAACTACAACATAAAATTATGGAAGGCAGGCCATCCAGAATGTATTATATTAAATACCTAACCTAACCAACTTTATATATTAAATATAAAATTAAAATATACTTGTTAGTAGTTTATCTCACTGAGACTAAGTTAATTATCTCCGAATGCAGACAGAGAAAGCGGTTTTACTCAGATCAAATCAGATCAAACTTCTTGAGTGGGGTCGATGTAATTGATAAGTACCGAAAAATGAATTTTCTTTTAATTATTTCCCACAGACTGGATATTTAATCGGAAAATTTTGCAATTACCGATGAAAGTGCTCTGCAGGGGCGTCGTTTCGGGGGGGGGGGGGCAGTTGCCCCCTCACCCCCCAAAAATTGGAAAGAACTATTATATAGCCCATGCCCCTTGACTATCCAGATATGGACCCCTCTCGCCCTTCCCGAATAAAAACGCTGGAGCTACTCCACTGATGCTGTGTATGGTTAATACCCTCTTCTGAAACTGGAGCTTTGTAAAGGAAAGTACTTAGATAGCCTACCTTATGACTTTAAAATTATATTGAACTGTTCCAGGTCATGCAAAAGATTGCGCCCTTCCCTGCTTCAAAGTCAACACATAGCAAAATGCCTCCCACACATCATATTTGTGTTTGGCCTCATCTTATGGAAGAGGTGGTCATAGGAACTTGAGGAGCTCACTTGATTGGAAATTGAAGGTTGCAGCCCGCTTCTACTGGTCCAAATATATTGGAAGGCAAACCGCGCCCCTTCTTCCCAGACCCCCTCTCTAAGGATATCAGATCAAAAGCGATTTTTATCAAAGTATTCGAAAAGTTCAATAAATATGCATCCATGGTTGATATAGCCCGCACAGTTTCAGGGGCAAGCGCCCTAAATTAGTCAAATTGCTCAGTGTTTATACATAAGTTTTATAGTGGAAAAAGCAGCCATGTCTGGTCTTGATGCTTCGTTAGCTTGCAACTTTCAGGTATCGTTGCCTAGACTCAGGGGACCACACATTTTGCTGGAGAAAGGAGGCTGCAGCCTGTAGAAGACCCTTTACCTCTTTAGAATGACAATCCTTTCAAGTATTTCATATTTAGCTTAAAAGACAGAACTATAGGCTATGCAAAAATGTGTTTTAATTACAGGGCTCAATAATAACTGTTTTAGAATAACATTTTGACTGCCAAAGTTGATGATCAGAGAATACTTTGTGGTTAATGTTAAACAAACCCGAGCTGATCACTGCTGGAAATCTGAACCTGACATAGAAACCCAAATATTCAATAATCCTATGGCGGAACGCCGAAGTGGGTAATTATAAAAACGGAATACAAAACGTCATATCCTGTAAATGATCACATTTATGGAATACCATAAAATCCGGGAATTCATTCAGACATGCAAGTAGCGTTGTAGTTGACCTAAATATGGGTTGGTTCGTGACGCAACCACCAGATTTCATTTTCTTTTTACACCTGCAAAAACCGGTTAATTTTCATCAACGGAAAAACTTTCAGCTTGTCTTGGAATTCACTTTCAGTTACTAGCTGCTTTAACTTAAATTACTTCCAAATTTATTACCTAATAACAATAAAACAAATAAAACATGTTTTTGGTAAAACATGACCAATCTCAACTTAAAGCTTGTAATAAAGATGTAAAAAGGGCTATATCACAATTAGCGATATAGCCCGATGGTTTAGACCCCTCTTCCTCCTTGTACAAGCTTGTGTTTATAAAAAAAGTAAAAACATTCGGTACTTGAGTAGAATACGGTAAGTACAAAAGAATTGTATTGCGAGAACAGATAGGCATTTTACCGGGTAATGCCTAGATGCTGTATAAACAAAGGGTTCCTCACTCCGGGAACTATATTTAAACTTTAGTTTTTTGGGGTTTAGGGGGAATAAAAGGTACCTAGGTTGGGTTAGGTATGTTAGGTTATATATTTAATATATGGTGTGCTTTTCCGAACCACCTACCCTCCCCTTAATGTGCAAATATATAGCCCAATTTTGTTCATAAACTATTATATTTTCATCCTATTTTGTTTTATTTCATTAGCATTAATGGAACTGTACTTATCTTGCACTTACCGGATTCTACACAAGTACCAAACATTCTTATTCAAGAAGCTAGGAATACAATTGATTGGAGCCAATTGTATTTATATTTTCAATATTGCCCTCTGTTGGTAAAAAGGAAATTTCGGTACCCCAAATCTCTATTTACCCTTTATGCCCTTTAGTTTTTTTTTCCTAGTGCCCTTTATAACAGTCGAAAGCAATCTGAGGGCAACTAACCCCCCTCCCACGCCCACCACTTCCCCAAACACATCCATTCAAAATTTTGAGATAGCCATTTTATTCAACGTAGTTGAAAGGTCTGGTACTTATGTCTTTGAGCATGACAACTCCCCTACAGCCCTCAGGGCAAGGGTTGTAAGTTATGTCCTGGGGGCATATAAGGATCATATAGAAAAGGTGATCGTATAAACTTTAGAGGGGGCTCATTGGATTGCTAATCAGAAGTTTTAGTACCCTTTTTGAGATTCGGAGTGATGGGAGGGTGGATACCCCTCCCCACACACACACACCTCGTATTTCCCGAAATACATCTGATAGAAATTTTGAGATGGCCCTTTGTTGTCGTAGGAGCTTCCAAACGGTCTCATTTGATTGGAAATTGAAAGTGCTAGTGCCCTTTTTAATAGTCTAAAGTGATTAAAGGACAACTAACCCCCCTCCCAAGTCCACCACTTGCCCAAACACATCCAATAAAAATTTTGAGATAGCCAAACGTAGTTAGAGATTGCTTAACGTAGTTGAAAGGTCTGAAAATTATGTATTTGATGATGACAACCCCCCTACAGCTCTCAGGACAAGGGTTGTAAGTTATGCCTTGGGGCATATAAGGTTTATATAGAAAGGGTGATCGTATAAACTTCGGAGGGGACTCATTGGATTCCTAATCATAAATTTTAGTGCCTTTTTTGAGATTCAGAGTGATGGGAGGGTGGTTAACCCCCCCCCCCCCTTCACACCTCGTATTTTCCGGAAATGCATCTTATAGAAATTTTGAGATGGCCATTTGTTGTCGTAGAAACATCGAAAAGGGCTCTTTCGATTGGTAACTTAAAGGGCTAATACCCTTTTAACTAGTTGAAAGTGATTGGAGGGTAACTAACATCCTTCCCACGCCCACCATTTTCCTGAACACATCCAATCAAAATTTAGAGATAGCTATTTTGTTCAAGGTAGTTGAAAGGTCCAAAAATCACGTCTTTGAGGATGACAACCCCCCCACAGTCCTCAGGGCAAGGATTATAAGTTATGGCCCGAGGTCATATAAGATTTTTATGGAAAGGGTGGTCGTATAAACTTCAGAGGGGGCTCATTTGATCGGAAATCCGATGTTCTAGTTCCCTTTCTAAGAGTCATACTGATTGGGGACAACCGTCCCCCCTCTACGTTTTATTTTCCACAAATGCATCTAATAAAAATTTTGAGGGGACTATTTGTTTAAAATTAGTCCAAATATCATATAATTAGCCCTTTGGGGTTGGCAGAGTCCCTCTGAATCTGGGGGTATGGCTTATAAGTTGCCCCAGTGGCATATAAAGTTTTTTATGGAAGGGGTGATCGTGAGAGCTTTAGAAGAGGCTGATTTGATATGAAATATATAGTTCTAGTTTCCTTTTAAAAGTCAAACATAATGGAGAGCAACTAGCCCACCTCACTGACATCTTCTTTTCCCAAAACACTTTTAATTGAAATTGTGAGATAGCCATTTTGTTACCAATAGTCCAAAAATAATATAACAATGTCTTTAGGGTGGACACAATCCTTCAGACCTCATGGGAAAGGGTTGTAAGTTAGGCCCAGGGCACATAAGGTTTATATGGAACGGGTAGTTGTATAAGCTTTGGACCGAATGGAGGTCATTTGATTGGAAGTCGGAAGTTTTAGTGCCCTTTTTAAGAGTCAATAGTGAATGGAGGAACGTCAGCCCCCCCCCCAAGTCGATCATTCCCCAAAACATATCCGATCGAAATTTTAAGAGAGCTATTTTGTTCAGCATTCTTGAAAGCTCCAGTATTGGTGAGGTCAACCTCCCCACAGTCCACAGGAAAAGGGCTGTAAAATTAGGCAATTCGTTCATTGGTTACACATAGTATTATTGAGAAAGGTATGCATGTTTGAACTTTACATTCCAAGAAGACGAAGGGTATTCAGGTTAGCCTTTCAGAGACTTTTGGGGTGAGTATTGAACTAAATCAATACACGTTATGTATATCCGAATTGTAAAATAAATATAACACGGAAACGACCGTACATATAAATTTGGGAAACCGAGGAAATAACAAGACAGGTGATCAAAAAGGCTATTCTTGCCAGCCGTCGTTACTAGCTTAAATACCACCATTAAAGCTAACGTATTACTTCATTTACAGTATAAAGGGGAAATTTGAAATAAATCAAAAGACGCTTTGTGCATGCACATTGTCAAAATAGCGTTTCTCAAGTATTGATTCGGGTATTCAGTTGAAACTTTCAGAGTATGCTTAAAGGGGAAGATCTTTTCACCAAAAGGCAATATGTGCACTTCACTGCTAATAATAATGCTACTGCTACATTTACTACTACTGCTACTTCTATTGCAACTACTTGTAGGGCTAAGAGCATTGAGATGAAAATTTCAAGAAGTATATAGACCTACAGGTTATCAAAAGGACATATCAGCAACGTCATAGCAATGGCTAATTGCAAGAAGTTTAAACATTTAGGAATTGATGAAAGGTATAATCAACTGACCAAAATCCAATAGGTGAATTTTATTGATGCTAGTAGTAGCATCACTATCCTATACTATTACTATCGACATTATTATTGCTATCGTGGCTATTATTTCATCCATACATAAGGGTGTAAAGATGAAATTTTCGAGAAATTTTGAGGGGGAAAGATGAATTGAATCAGAACACGCCCTCTGTATGCAGGTTGTCAAAATGGTGTAACAGCAATATCTTAGGAACAGTTTGTTGCTTGCAACAGGGCTTGTTGTGAGGGATATTGAACTAGCCAAAAGAAAATATTTGCATCCTAATGCTACTGCTTCTACTCATGCCTCCTGAGACCTGGTGTCCACGTCTGTGGACATCCCCGTAAAATATTTTTTGTGCAGAGGCCTTGCCATCTAGCAAAGGTTTCGTCGTTTCAACGTGCTTTTTGGACCTGAAATGCCATCTGTGATTTTTTTCTAAAAGTTTCTGCGACTTTTAGTGGTGTTTTTACAAACTAGAAAAGGCTAAAAAAAATGAGATGAAAACAAGCAAAGGTAAAAAAGCAATTAGTTTTATAAGTGCCATCTTTTGGAACTTGGAAAACCTCCATGTCCTAGGGTTGATTTTTCGTAGTTCAGATCTCGATTCTAATGGGGATAGCAGAGGCAAGTCATTGTTTTATTTGCTAAATTGGCAACAACCTATTAGTTTTAAGAGCCTGTTCCTTCATTGCAGTTACCCTTGATGACGCCCTCGGAATGCTCGATGAGAGTGATCTGGACCTCTCTGATTTAGATGATGATGAGGAATGGATCGAAAACCACTCTTTGTCGTCTTCCAGCTGCTGCAGCCATTCCGTCATCGAGCAGTTATTCTGTTCTTCCAGATGTTGAAAGTGAAGAATCTAATGATGACGTACCCTTACCAACCCGTGCCAAACGCAAGAAGGCTGACAAAGTAGCAGCAACCTTGTCCTGGAGGAAGTCTCGACGGTTCGATCATCATTGTGACCCGGACGTGGGCCCCGCTCACTTCCAGGACCACGACGATTGGAGTCCAGGACAATTATTTCTGCAATATTACCCGGAGATCTTCTTCGAACGTACAGCTTTCTGCATGAACTACAACTATCAGTTGACCCACAACAAAAGCTTGAATGCAACAAAAGCTTGAATGCAACAAAAGCTCGACTCTCAAGCAATATGTCCCCAAAAAGCCCAATCCGGTTGGATTAAAGAATTTTGTACTCGCCAACTCCTCGGGGCTGATACTTCACTTCCAAACCTACCAGGGAGCCACCACCTTGGTAGAAGAGCTGAGAGCACATGGCTTGTCAGCTGGGATCGTACTGCGCTTGTCTGAGACCCTACTAGAAGGTACACACCTCTATTTTGACCGATTCTTCTCGTCTGTTAAGCTCCTCGACATGCTTGCTGAAAGAAAAATAAATGAGACCGGTACTATCACGAAGAACCGTTTGGGCGCCAACGGCCGAACGCTTTTTAACGAAACAGAAATGAAAAGAAAGGGTAGAGGAACCTCTGTCATGTCTGTGCGCTCAAATAGAAAAGTAGCTGTGACCCAGTGGTATGATAACAAAGTGGTTCTCCTGTCTTCAAACTATAAAGGCATAGAAGAGGAGACAGAGGTCAAACGGTATGACAAGCATTAGGGGTCTTACGTGCAGGTCAAATGTCCACAAGTAGTCTCCGACTACAACACCTACATGGGTGGGGTCGACCTTGTGGACCGCAAGGTTAGCTATTACCTGTTTGAGACGCGTACTAAGAAATGGACTGTGCGTTTGTTTCATCATTTTGTGAATGCTGCACTAGCCAATACATTTCATGAGCTGAAGGGCTATGGCCCAGAAGTTTCTGGTGACCTCAAACAGCTCATTGACATTCGTTTCAACGTGGCCGAGTGAGCTCAATTCTGGAAGCTCGGAGTCACGAGGTCAAGAAAATAGCGACGAAGAACTCTTGTATGAAACTCAGCACCGTGTTTTGAACGTGAAAAAAGGGCCAATCCCTCTACCACATGCCAGAGCTGCACCGCATCTACAAGAATTTTGTGACTCGGCGAACGCACCCGATTGCAGAAGGCCTGGATGCTGCAAAAGGTCACTTAAATTAAATTATAAAATGATGTTTGCGTCAGGATTAAAAATTGTTGAAAAAGTTTCTCCAATATACAAATAGCAACCCATACTATGGATTGTTATAGGAAAAAACTGAGAAAATATAAAATATTGGTTTTTCCATGAAAAAGACAGTGTCAATAAAAACAAAGAGAAATTAATTTTAAAGAACTTTTTCCACAAAATATGTTTTTCAAAGAAAATTAAAGAGCTTCATTAAACCAAGAATGAGAAAAAATAAAGTCAAATAATCTTCCAAGCGTAAACCAACGACAAATCACTATCAATAAATAAATGAAATTGAAAACGAACAGAAATTACAATAAATAGCCAAGTCAAACCCAAAACGAGCAAAAATTAGCATAAGCAAGGCTGATAACCCCCATGCCTTCTCCAGACCAGAACAAAATTTGCGCTTTAGTGAAAACAAAATGCGTTTAAAATGCTTTCACTTTTCTTACTTTCATAAATAAAAAACTATCAAAACCTTTCAAGGAATAAATATCAGTATATGTCAATTAAACTGAAAATCCACTATTATTTGTTTTTTGTTGTCGTTTTTTTTTTTTACTAAAGCACAAATGGGGTTATAGAAAAAATTGGGGTTATCAGTCCTGCTCATGTTAATTTTTGCTCGTTTTGAGTTTGACTTGTCTATGCATTTTTTTTTACTTTGATATCGTAACATATTATTTTAGTGAATTTGGTCAGTTTTAAAATGGCACCGCTCAGGGAGAGAAAAATTTGGCCCAAACATTAATAGCTTATCTTTCATTTTATTTTTGTTAATAATTTAATTCCAAAATTTAAAGAGATATGTAAATAAAACGCCAAAATACCTTCAGTGACAGTGAGCATTTAAAACTACATCAGATCCTTTGGTATTTTACAAAATGGAAAGTATATGAACTAATGAAACTGTCAGAAACACTTTATAGCAATTTTGTTGCTAGACTTGCTTTCAAATTTGTCCGTTAAACGCCAAATGGAAACTTGGCTTTTAACAATCTTAATTTGATACAAACAAAACAAAGATACAAGGACCCAGTTTATCCATGATCACTGCTAAGCTAACTTGGGGATTGAGGCCACATATTTTAAGGAACCTTTATAAGTGGGTCATTGAAACTACATTACTCTATGCAGCACCAGTATCAATTTCAACTATAAGAAAAAAATACATCATAGCCTAAACTCACTGCCGTCTATACAAAGAATTTGTGCAATCTTGATATCAAAATCCTCTCGCTCGGGGAAAAATGATACTGCAATAGCGATTTCTCGATGTTCTCCCCTTCATCTGCGGGCTCATTAGAAGGGAACATTATAAGAAAAACGACCAGTATTTTAAAAAACGGTCGTCCGGAGTTTTGGCCTAAATTACATTAAATTGCGCCGGCCTTTGAAAATCAGACGAGTATAGACAACATATATAATCCGAGAGAAACTTGTAACGTATCCGAGAGCGCATAGCGTCTAGCTAATTTAGTTTTTCAAGGAACTTTTGACAAAGTATCTAAATGGGACATAGCTCAAATATTTTAAACCGATGTTAAACCATAGCCGCAAAAATTTTCCACCTCCCACCTCTCGCGACCTAATTGCTGCTTCAAACCGTTATTCATCTTATCATTTATTATTTGAAAAAAACTACGTTTTCTAAAGAGTTAAAGAGGCTGAGTCACAAGTTCGAACCTTAAAACGTACAGGGATTAGGAGGTACAGCTGGAGGGCTGCCACCCCCCAAACCCCCCCCCCCTTTTGCAGCCTTTAAATAAAAAAAAACAAGTTTTTTAAACTGAAAGTAAGGAGCGACATTAAAATTTAAAACGAACAGAAATTATTCCGTATATGAAAGGGGCTCTGCCCTCCTCAACACCTCGCTCTTTACGCTAAAGTTTGACTTCTCACAACTCTTTTTTTTAAACAATAAAAACTTTAGCGTAAAGAGCAAGGCGTTGAGGAGGGAACAGCCCCTTTCATATACGGAATAATTTCTGTGGTCGGAGGGTCGAAACTTCCGGCCCACTTTTACTCATGAAGATAAAGTCGGAGGGGGGTGAAATTTTGCACGTTTCTTAGTTGGAACTTGGGCTACAAAATGCGATCGCCGCCTTCTCTCTGCGACCGCTAGGACCGGAAATCGCTTAACATTGTGGTGGGTCGCCTCTTTAAAGAGGCATAAGTGTGCCTCCTTGATCCCAAGTTATTAGTGGTCATTGTTGTCTGATCTTCAAAACCTCAGCGTTAAATTCTCCAAATTATTTATGTGCAATTGCAGAAACAGTAGAGTGCGTGTTATTTAAAGGTCCAGTGTACTTATGTCCTAGGTTCGATCTAAGTTTACTTATGAAAAAGGGCGTTTCATTGAATTTGTTTAAAGGGGTTATTTTGTCGTGGTTACATCTGAGTTACAATTATTATGATTTCCCTTTCGATTCTACTGTTGTATGGTGTAACAAAGATGTCTGTAGTTTGTTATGAATATAATTTTTCGAATTAGTCCTTTTAATGTTTAACTTATGTCCCATTTGGCTCATGGATGGTATATTTAGCTGTTTTTTTTTTGGGGGGGGGGGATATTCTTTTTATTTTTCTCATTCATTTTTTTTTACCTGGGCAGTTTATAATGGATTCGTTTTAGGGAAATACTTTTTTTTAGTTTTAATCGCACAATAAATTTATTCATTCACGGCAAGGTGTTCGTCAAAAACATAAAACAAATATTTATAGCCAAAAAGTGCTTTTGGGTACTATTCAAAAATTCAAAAGGTATCAGAAAATGTGTCACCTGCGAGATGCTTGTCACCATGGAAATGCACAGTGAAGCTGCAACGGGAAACCTACCCTGTCTAATCTGAATTGACTCCAAGCGCTGAAAGCTTAGCAACACCTCTGCCACGTTCTAGTAAATAGTGCAGATATTACGATGAAAGACAGAAATATTACTAATGTCGACATTCACCGGTCAAAGTACGAAATAAGCATATTTAACAAATATTTCGGACATACACCAAGCGACTATGTGTTTACCAAAGTATAAACACATACAACAAGTACTGACAAAACCTATCCTCTCCACACAAAAAAAGTGACCCTTTGTCCGCGTCTCTGGAGACGATTCCATACCTATGCGAACCTGGCGAATAAATCACAAGTTCCGCAGGTGATTATACTTGTTCCGTAAAAGCTGTTTTAAATTTAATTTATTGGCTCGGAGCGATTAAGTAGTACAATATTTACCCTCTAGAGGCGCTGAGGTACGCGGGGTCACTTTTGGAGAGTTTTGTCAGTACTTGGTCAGTATGTGTTTATACTTTGGTGTTTACTGACATTCATCATACCCTAATAGTGGATGTTGAGCATTTCTGAGATTTACAACCTAACCTGTCACCATCAAACCTTGCATAAAACCGATAAAGCTGATTGTTCAACAAACACAAAGTCGCTTGGTGTATGTCCGAAATATTTGTTAAATATCCTTATTTCGGACTTTCACCGGTGAATGTCGACATTCACCAGATTTCCATCTTTCACGGTAACACGGATAAACAACGACTCAAGTTTCTCCTTCATGTAACGGGTTTATCGATGGAATTAAATTCCATAAAAATCATATTCATTCAAACAGTAGCTTACATAAGATAAAAGAAGAAAAATTATCGCAGTAAAGGGTCAACAGGATTAATGCCCTCACGATATTTCGACGCACTAAAAAGTTATTTTCGCTGTTTTTTCGAAAGCATCCGGTTTATAAAGTTGAGATAAAATAAGAGCCGGAGATGGCTGACTAATACAATTAATTTGTCATTTAACCAGATGAATAAAAAGGAAGATGTTTAAATTCCATCAATGTGCATGACATGTTGAAGTTGAACTTTCGTTGATCTGAATATTGATGGTAGACCTACTTACAGCCTGAATCCAGGACATAGTTTTCGTATTTAATGAAATTATTGCACACTAAATTCAAGCCAAGTTAGTACGAAACCTACTTCAATCGAAGGAGCTGTAACTTTTTTCTAATTTGAGAAAAGCCCGTGTTCCTTAAATTTTGGAGGCTTCTGGTAGAATTCTAAAATTTGGGTAACGAAATTTGAGTTAATTTCTATTTATATTTTGTTTAATGAGGCGAGGATTCATACATGTCCATCTCTTGGAAAATGATGTAGTTAGGTACTTTTCATATGGGAGTGAAAACACAGCTGCATTTCAATTTTCATATCTTTCTTGACATTAATCTTGAGTATGGCTAGGTTGCTAAAACGTAAATAAATCGCCCCAGTTATCTAAGCATCATGCATTTAAACTGTTTTATTGAAAACTTTCAAACAGTTCGTGGTAACGAACGGTAAGTAAGGAGCAATGGCCCAATAGTAACGGAAAGTCTAAAAGAGTAAAATTTGATAACAATAGATACATCAGAAGAATGGGCGTTTTATGGTGACTCCCAATATATAAAATTCATTAAGTTTAATGCTACTCAACAAAAGCTACGATTCAGAGAAATTTACCTAATTTTCAAAAAAGGTGGGAAACTCCCCAAAAGTACAAGCAATCTTAAGGAAAAATACACCACCAGATTCAGCATGTCAAAGAACCAGATTGTAGAGATTTCAAGCTCATATCTACAAAAATGTGGAATTCTATATTTTTGGCAGAAGAAAAATCACAGATGCATGTTCATTTTTTTTTTTTCAGGGTGATCGTATCAAACCAATGGTCCTAAAATATCGGGATAGAGCTAATTCGAATGGAAATCAAATGCTATAGGGCCCTTTTTAACCGACCAAAAAGACTGAGGGAAAGCTAGCCCCATCCCATGCCCATTTTCTCCCCAAAGACATTCGATCAAATTTTTAAAAAAGCCATTTAATTCAGCATAGTTGAAAGTTTCAACTACTATGCTTTTGGTGATGACATGATCCTCCATAGTCCCTAGGAAAAGGGTTGTAAGATAAGCAATTTGCAATTGCTGTTCACATATATTAGGCTATATGTTATTGGGAAATATAAAGAAACGTTTTCAGGATAATTTTATGTGGAGGGGATTTCCGCAGGGAGAATTGTCTGTGGGTAGGAAAGTTTCCGGTGGGAATGGTAAATGCTACAAAAGGGGGGGGGGAGATTGTATTTCCTGGCATGATTTGAAAAATTTCAGAAACTTAAAAAAACAAGCTTTTCAACTAAAAGTAAAGAACAACATTAAAACTTAAAACGAATAAAATTATTCTATATATGAGGGGGCCTACCCCTTTCTCAACACTCGCTCTTTAAGCTTAAGTTCAACTTTTTCTTATTATTGTTAAGGAAAGACTACTCAAACACAAGGACCGTTGATTTTAAATGAGAAGTATTTTTATAAAAACTTAAAGACTTTAGCGTAAAGAGCAAGGGTTGAGGAAGGGGCAGCAGCCGTCATATATAAAACAATTTCTGTTCGCTTCAAGTTTTAATGTTAATCCTTCCTTTCAGTTGAAAAAACTTCATTTAATTCTTTTTTTCATGTAACTCTAAATAAGATCCTCAGACAATTATTTTAAGATGTGAAGGATCCCTCATACCTTTGCGTGCAGATTTCAATCTCAGAGGACATTGGTGCTTCAGAGGAATCAAATTATCTTTCAAAGACGGAAATAATTTACACTCTAAAGAAAAAAAACGGAGGCTACGTAAGAATTTACATTGCGGTAAGCAATATTTGAATTTAACGGAACATAGATTTTCGACAAACAAGCTTGAAACCCAAACGATATAAAAAATTAGATGTTGCAATTTTCTTCTCACCTCTGCACAAGGGTTTATTTCGTCTGAAACAAAAATTACTGAACAGTTTATCTGCTCCGAAAATTCGAATACATAATAAAACTATCAACTATTGTCAACTGACACGGGAATAGAATTTTTTACGGTACTTCCGTATTAGCCAGTACACACTCGAGAGTTTTGCTGAATGTAAAATCTAAGAAAAACGATTTCATAGTCTCTAAGATAAATGACGGGAGACATAATGGGTACTTCCGTATTATATGGTAGCCTAAACACTCGAGAAGTGAAGTTTGGTAAATGCTAATGAGATATGATGAAAATACAATACTTTCGTAAAAAATTATGAAAACCACGACAAATAATTATTGTAGGGGGGGGGGGGCAGGGCACAGAACGCTTTACATTAAATACCTAACCTAGTCAAAATACCAACTAAATATTTAATTAAAATATAGCTATAATGTAGTTTTCCACCAAGCCGAAGGTAATTGTCTGGTATAAAAACCGTGAAAGCCGGTTATTGTCTCATTTTCGCGATCCAAATTCTCGGGTGTGTACTATATAATATGGAAGTATCACAGAATGCATTGGACTTGCATAAATTGGACTATATATTTGTACATTCGGGGGGGGGGGGGGAGGTTATGTTGCTTTACCCCCCCCCATGTGCAAATATATATCCCAAATTATATTATTATATTAACTAAAGTATATATTTTCAAATCATATCATATTTTGGTATATTTTATTAGGATTAACCTAACTTCACTTATCGAGAGTGTACTGGCTAATAGGGATGCACCGTTTTACCGTCCCTCAGACATCTGCCGGTTCTTTCTCAAAGCTTGCCTGATGGGTGTGGGGACGGTTGTTAGAGAATCCCATTTCTCATCCCCCTCTGTATAGGCCTGGTACATAACTAAAAAATATCACTTATTCAATTTATGTAGGCATTATATCCCGAAGCGTTTGTTTCCGACAAGATCAGCCATAACTAGAAAGGAAATGTGTCGTTTTGTGTATTTTTGTTAAAGCCGCAGCAACCGTTAGTTAGCCCTTCTTTAGGGTATAGGTCATAAGAAAATAAAGGACACTTTTATTGTCATTTCATTATTGTGGGTGTCTTATTGCAAAAGATACAATCTCAACTTTCGTATTCCTGTATAAGACTCAAGAAAATACATTAATATTTATCAAATAGATATTCAATTTAAACAGCTAAAAGGAAAGTAGTTGTGGAATTCTCATATTTTTTTCATTTTACTTTCTGCATCGTTTCCTGTTAGAATATACCCAATTAAATAATAACTTGAGTTATAAGTGTTCTTCAAAGACTTTTCGACTAACTGTATTACATAAATCAGCCGTATTTGTTTTGAGCGAAGTTCCCTTTTCTCTACGTAGACCCGCTCGGACCTTACTTATTGACAGTTTTCTCATTAAAAATTATACGAAAATGAAATTCCAACAAAATTCCCCTTTGCGGACACCGACGGAAATTCCCAGAAGGGGGCCAGTCTACAAAAATTCCCAAGAATAAGGCTGAGGGATTATAAAAACCTTTATGAGAACATCATATATTTTTTCCTAACATTGGAATCTACTGAAAATTTTATATTATTTAGGGGGAGATGAGAAACTGCCTACTCTGGTCCCCTTCTTGTAGATACCCACACATGGAACAATTGACCTAGGTTTAAAATAATGGCTTACCATTAATAAGTCCAGGTAGGAGCATACATAATATTGCACTGATCACAAACGTGTCCCTTGTTAGCACTCTTGGCACTTTTATCTGTGACATTTTGATTCTCACTTCATTATATAATAAAAGGAAGGATTTAATTCAGATGCACTACGACTAGTGAGTAGTGATATCGACTGTAGTGATAGCGTGAGTAGTGATAGCGACTAGTGAGTATCCTTAACACAAGTTCTTTTCAAGCGGCAGCTATTAATCCTAAAAAGAAATGTAAAAAAATTATAGCGTGTTAGGATTTATCCTCTCTGAAATGCTTAAAAACATACTTAGAACCATATTTTAACGAATACTTTTGAGAAAATATAAAAAAAGGAGAACATTATTGAAGAGGCTGTGGTTTATATTCCGTCTGAATCTGCTGGATTCCTTGAAAGCTGTGGAACATGGAGTCTGGACAACAAGTCGTACTCAATAGCTTGCTTCAAAAGTTAGGGGACCATGCTCTGGAAAAAGTATTTTTCATGATTTTCTTGTTATATGTAACAAACACGTGTATTTCTTGTAATCTTTACACATCAGATTTTACGGATTTTACAATATCACACAACATTTTCACTGTCCTTGATATTTTACATCTTATTCTTGGGAAATTTCTAAACACTGAGAAAAAACGGTTAGCTTTGTTGCTCAAAATACAAGTCCCATTTCGCTTTTCTGAGAAAACATGGTTTTTCAGATTTATTTATTTCTTTTGTATATTTCAAGTCATTTTTTTTAAATTTAATTGAAACAGAGTTGTTTTATTGTTCCGCTAAGCATCGTTCAGTTTATTCCATTTTAATATTTTTCTAAGAAATCCAAAGATAAGGAACTTATTAGGTCGAAATTTTTTCAAAAGTTAACAATGGCCGCGGGTAAAAGCACCGCCAGGAAAGTTTTCCCGTGGGCGGCCAAATACGGCCAGGGTTACGTTTAATTTCTCATTTTCCTCTCCTGCATTTCTCTTTTTTGTCTTCAGTTTTCAATGGGAGCTTATCGCCCCCTGGCAGCGCCTCTGACCAAGGTAAGAAAAGAATAAATATTTTGGATTACACGATTTATTAAATTGATGTAATTATTCAACATAATTTTTAAAAAAAACTCAAATTCTGGACAGTTAATGTTTAGTCTGAGGAAAATAATTATAAGACAAATTTCTCCATTGGTATTGGAGATTCTGTTGTAGTCCTACAGTATATCATCATCTTAAAATGCTTGGTGAAATGAAAGTTTTAAGAATACCAGTCAGACGTGTTTGGCCTACAACGCTACATGAATTTAAAGAAGAAAATTACAACAGAGAACATCTTTGTTGAGAAGAAATTAACCTATATTTTATATCTTTAAAAAGACATAGCATAGATGAAATGAATATTTAGCCAACTTTTAGTGCGATACTCCAATGAAATTGAGTTTACAGATACAGACTTTGGTTTCCACATTTTTTTTTTGTGCTCAAATTACTCAATGCGGCAAAAATTTAATAATGTCCTATTTCAGAAACCTCTCTAGTATTTGCAATGATACTTGCAATAACTTTTTCTGATATCTTTTCTCTAAGGGTACAACCTATGGATCTCTTCTAGCAAAATATTTTGAAATAAAATAATTTTCAGCCACAATAACAAAATATTATTGCATAACAGCTCAAATTCTAACTTGAAGAATCTAGAAGCGTTTCAGCCGACGAAACAGAAGTCGAACAAAAGAAAACAACACCTAATTAAAGGTGTTACGTCGAAAGAAACAGAAGTGTTTTAATTAATATAATCGAATCAACCCCTACTAGTAAAATGAATAAATCGGCGCTAATTTTTAAACAAAAATCTTGCGGTAGATTAGTTAAGAATTTCTGTAGTCCAGAACATGAAATTCGCAAAACCTACTAGGATTGGCGCCAGAATTGTTCTTTGACGGTTTAAGCAGAATCATTGCCAACAAATGTTCATAAGACTTGATAATGTAAATTTGTGTTTAAAACAAAATTTGAGGGAGGAGTAGTTAAACTCCACTGGGGGTCGGGTCAATTTATTTTGAGGGAGGCTCAACCACAAAAAAAGGTCTTAAGTTTTATTTTTGATAAAAATATTCCTTACACAAGAATTGTCCCAATACTTTGGAATCCGTTAGAGGATAATGCCCACAGTCCTTTAAATAGTGTCTCTTATGTTGGCGTATTTACAGCAAAAAGTGCAAATTGTAATAAACTTTAAAACAGTTCAATTTTCCATTCTTTATATTTATATTAACAATCAACGACACAGTCTAAGGCTGTTGGTGAATTTAAAAAAATGAGGCTTATATCTATTCGTTAAAAATTGTGCCGCTAATAAGGATTCGCCGCAATTATATAGAGAGTAACTTCAAATTTTCATGCTTAGAGTTTATGTACTTAGCTACCATTGGAATCCACTGGGTTTTATTTTACCCACTTCAACTAATCAAACTGCTTAAATATTTAGCATCCCTTGTATGTTAACTACACAGTTTATATAATTAGCAGTATGATCTTTCCCTATCTCACCCATTATAAAAACCCGGACCGAGGTGCGAGTGCTCCAGATAACCTATAAACATAAGCGGCATTAGATCTTTTCACGGGTAGACAAAGAATAATCACCTACGGAACAAATACTGACAAAACCACTTGGCCGGCTCAACCAATAAGTGGACAATAAGTGCACAAATAAGTGGGAGGAGCTTTTTGTTCGCACCGAGAATGAAGAGCCAGAAATCATCTGCGGTAAACTTACTGGATAATTATACAAACTGTGGTTAACTATAACCCAAGCTCCGCCCTCATACGTTATATATTTATCGACGCCTGCTTTTCCCCAGGGGTGGTGAATCCAAATGATTTTGTGGGCCATTTTGGAAATGTGGTAGAATTTCTGCGGGTCGTATATAACCTTATATGCCCCCACATTACATTTGACCAGTGGTATCTCTGATGAGCATCCGGGACTAGGGGTTCCATCTCATTGCCGCAGGGCCGGCAGGAAAGGGAACCAGTTGCTTAAACAAATTTCCTAAAACATCAATGGATGCCACATGTGCCATAAATGGCCCAGAAGCCACTATTTTTGAAACATAAAATTATTAGGAGTGAAAAATTAACACATAATTAATTATCATTATTGAGTTTACTTTCAATCTTACATGTAAACAAAGATAATATAATAAAAACTGTGCTAATAGCAAAAGAAATATATAGAATCAAAAATGAAAAATAAACCTCAATAAGCATAAATGAAAACAAAAAAAAAATAATTAAAAAATGGTCATGTTACTAGTGCGGTTTACTTAGCTTTTGCAAATTGGCCTCAAAAGTAGAAAGGCCTTATTGACTCCGATCCCTCACCCCTGCTGCCACCTACAACTTTTTTTACATAATTTATTCAAGGATTATCGATCGAGTCTAATGGGTGTCAAGGTCAATCGATCTGTTGTTGTTTGGCCACGTGTAATGGCATGAGGGGTGATTTACATAATCAGCGGGGGAATTATTGATTCACGAAGGGGAATTAAGAAACAAACATGGCTTCTTTGATCTTTAGGCTAACTTAACCTGATAACTTAATTTACATAATCGCTAGGGGAATTATTGATTTACGAAAAAGGGGAAATTAAGAAACAAGTATGGCTTCTTTAATCTTAGATCTGAGGGATAAACGCTCTTTAGGTTAGAGAGAAAAAATAATATTCAATTTATCAATAAGGCTTCTTTGATCTTTAGTGTCAGGAATTAGAAATGACATCATTTGTTATCTTGGAATTATGCGGGAGTCTAAAGAGATAGAAATTCTATTTTTAAATACGGCTTCACTGATCTTTAAGTCGGAGAGATAAATTGATATTCTAACGAAACCTTAATAGTGTAGCTAGGAACACCTTAGAGATGAAGAGATTAACGTGGGAAATGGTTTCCTGGGAATTTTACATGTGACAGCACAGGAATGCCAAAACAATAGGAACACACAGAAATTACGTTTAGGGATTATTTGGGCGAAACCGTTTTAAACATTTTAGGGAATTATTTCGGCGAAACAGGTAGAGACATTTTAAAAGATGATTTTAGAAGATGTCTTAGAAGAGGTTTTGAGTGTGGTCGTTATAATAGACAAGTTCCATTTGAACAATGTCGTGAGGTCCTCTATCCCCAACCCCAAAGGGTTCCAATCCCCCTACCCCAACCCCGAAGGAAGCCCCTGGTCCACAAAGGTCCCCCCCAGCTCCCAAAGGACCACCCGGCCCGCCAGGCCCCCCCAGACCCTCAAAGGCCCTCCCCGGGCCCCGTCTTTCGTTGATGTATGTTGTCTGAAACCTATGATTTGGGGTGTATGGGTTGCTATTTTTGAATTTTCTGAGCTAGATTTCTTAGTCTTTCGTTGGTGTTTTTTTTCTGAAACCTATGGTTGTGGGTGGGTTGGTTGCTATTTTTGACCTTTCTGAGCTGGATTTCTTAGCCTTTCATAGGTGTGTGTTGTCAGAAATTTATGATTTGGGATGTGTAGTTTGCTTGTAGGACGTTTCAGAGATAGGATTCTTTGTCTCTCAGAGGCGTTTGTTGTCTGAAACTTCTAGTTTGGGATGAGTAGTTTGCTATTTCAGACTTTTATGATCTAGGAATTACTAGTATATCGTAGGTGAATGTTGTCAGAAAATTATGATTTGGGATATGTAAATTACTATTTCGGGCTTTTCTGAGCTAGATTTCTTAGTCCCTCATAGGTGTTTGCTGTCTGAAACCTATAGTTTGGGATGAGTAGTTTGCTATTTTTGACTTTTCTGAGCTAGGTTTCTTAGCCTTTCATAGGTGTGTGTTGTCAGAAACTTATGATTTGGGATATGTCAATTACTATTTTGACTTTTCCGAGCTAGATTTTTTAGCCTTTCACAGGTGTTTGTTGTCTGAAACCTATAGTTTGGGATGAGTAGTTTTCTTTTGGACTGATAAGAGATGGATTTCTTAGACTTTTGTTGATGGGTGTTGACTGAAACTTATGATTTGGGATATGTAAATTACTATTTGGGAATTTTCTAAGCTAGATTGCTTAGTCTATCGTTGGTGTGTGTTGTCTGAAACCTATGATTTGGGATTTGTAGTTTTGCTTTTTGGACTTTTCAGAGCTAGGATTCTTAGTCCCTCATAGGTGTTTGTTGTCTGAAACCTATAGTTTGGGATGAGTAGTTTGCTATTTCAGGCTTTTCTTAGCTAAGGTTTCTTAGTATTTCGTAAGTGTGTGTTGTCTGAAACTTATGACTTGAGGTGTCTAATTTGCTATTTCAGGCCTTTCTGAGCTAAGATTTCATAGTATTTTGTAGGTGAATGTTGTCTGAAACTTATGATTTGTGATATGTAAATTACTATCTCGGGGTTTTCTGAGTTAGATTTCTTAGTCTGTACTTAGTGTGTGTTGACTGAAACCTATGATTTGGGATATAAGGTTCTTAGTCTTTTGTTGGTGTGTGTTGTCTGAAACCTATGATTTGGGATTTGTAGTTTGCTTTTCGGACTTTTCAGAGCTAGGATTCATAGTCCCTCATAGGTGTTTGTTGTCTGAAACCTATAGTTTGGGATGAGTAGTTTGCTATTTCAGGCTTTTCTGAGCTAAGGTTTCTTAGTATTTCGTAGGTGTGTGTTGTCTGAAACTTATGATTTGAGGTGTGTAATTTGCGATTTCAGGCTTTTCTGAGCTAGGGTTTCATAGTATTTCGTAGGTGAATGTTGTCTGAAACTTATGATTTGGGATAAGTAAATTACTATTTTGGGCTTTTCTAAGCTAGATTTCTTAGTCTTTCGTTGATGTGTGTTGTCTGAAACCAATGATTTGGGATGGGTGGGTTGCTATTTTTGACTTTTCTGAGCTGGATTTCTTAGCCTTTCCTAGGTATGTGTTGTCTGAAACCTATGATTTTGGATTTGTAGTTTACTTTTCGGACTTTTCAGAGCTAGGATTCATAGTCACTAATAGGTGTTTGTTATCTGAAACCTATAGTTTGGGATGAGTATTTTGCTATTTCAGGCTTTTCTGAGCTAAGGTTTCTTAGTATTTCGTAGGTGTGTGTTGTCTGAAACTTATGATTTGAGGTGTGTAATTTGCTATTTCAGGCTTTTCTGAGCTAAGCTTTCATAGTATTTCATAGGTGAATGTTGTCTGAAACTTATGATTTGGGATATGTAAATTACTATTTCGGGCTTTTCTAAGCTAGATTTCTTAGTCTTTCGTTGATGTGTGTTGTCTGAAACCAATGATTTGGGATGGGTGGGTTGCTATTTTTGACTTTTCTGAGCTGGATTTCTTAGCCTTTCCTAGGTATGTGTTGTCTGAAACCTATGATTTGGGATGGTTAATTTGCTATTTTTGACTTTTCTGAGCTAGGTTTCTTAGCCTTTCATAGGTCAGTGCTGTCAGAAAATTATGATTTGGGATTTGTAGTTTGCTTTTTAGACTTTTCAGAGCTAGGATTCTTAGTCCCTCATAGGTGTTTGTTGTCTGAAACCTATAGTTTGGGATGAATAGTTTGCTATTTCAAGCTTTTCTGAGCTAAGGTTTCTTAGTATTTCATAGGTGTGTTTTCTGAAACTTATGATTTGAGGTATGCAATTTGCTATTTCCGACTTTTCATAGCCAGATTTCTTAGTCTTTCGTAGGTGTGTGGTGTCTGAAACCTATGATTTGGGATGTGTGGGTTGCTATTTTTTGACTTTTCTGAGCTATATTTCTTAGCTTTTCATAGGTGTGTGTTGACTGAAACCTATGATTTGGGAATGAGTGGTTTGCTATTTTTGACTTTTATGAGCTAGATTTCTTAGCATTTAATATGTGTATGCTTTCAGAAAATTATGATTTGGGAGGTATAGTTTGCTTTTTGGACTATTCAGAGCTAGGATTCTTAGTCCCTCATAGGTGTTTGTTGTCTGAAACTTCTAGTTTGGGATGAGTAGTTGGCTATTTCTGGCTTTTCTGAGCTAAGGTTTCTTAGTATTTCGTAGGTGAAGCTTCCACGTCAGTTTTAAGTTCACCAAGACATAAAAAATTTTCAGTTCTAAATTTTTCCATAGAAGATAGGAAAAGTTATACTATGATTGTGATTATTTTCTATGAAGATAGAAAGTTTCACTTTAATTCTAAATTTTCTTAAATTCAGTTCCGACTTTTCTCAAATATATGAAAAAATTTAAAGTTCGTATCCAAATATTTTCCACGTCAGTTTTAAGTTCACCACCTCATACAAAATTTAAAGTTCTATTATAATTTTTTCCAAAGAAGATAGGAAAAGTTTTGCTATGATTATGATTATTTTCAATGAAGATAAAAAGTTTCACTTTACTTAGAAATTTTATTAAATCTTAAAATTACATGAAATATGCTTACGGCTCTACCAATCGTACGCTGTGCTTGTTCATAGACACGACACGGCTTTTCCACTGAGACTCTATGGCAGGTTATCGACACTACCGAGTTTATTGCATGCATTAAATCAGTATTTTTTACGCAGTGGAAGGATCAACACACAATTCATATCTGTAAAAAGTGAAGATGAATTATTCGACGAAAGTATGTGCACATGAAAAAATCATCGTCGTGTTGAATGCTGACAAGGAGAAATACCTGAACTATGAAACGAGTGCAAGTGGTGATCTTATTGGGAATGTATGCTTACGTTGTCATGACAGTGAGGAGTTAAATTCCTTTGGTGTACCCAAGAATTTCCATCATGCAAGTGGTGGATATGCGAGAGTAACATTACCAGAGAAATTAGTAGTCAAAGAGAATGCCAACTTAAAAATGATAGTTGATGAAGAGGGACAACTTCTAGCTAATGGTTCTCGTAGCATGTTAGCCGTTGATAGATCTTATTGCAATCTTTCTGGTGTTAGCATTCGAATGAAAGCAAAGCGAAAAAGAAGACATGCATACAGCTGCATCAACATCATAAATCATATCATGTCAATGTGCCAAAACTGCTATCAATGTAAAAACAATGTGACAATAGACAGTGAAATCGCAGGCAGAATAAAAAGGACATTAGCAGACAATATCATCAATGAATATTAAGATGAATTGACGGAAAGTGAAGCGCAAGTGTACTAATAATGTATAATAATGTATTTAACATATTTTTATATTAATATTCTACATGTCGTTTTTTCATTAAAAATATATAATGCATTATTTTGTTAAGTGTTCATTATTTTTAGGGTATGCTAGAACGTCAAACGTTCAGAATATCTATTAAAAAGGTCAGAGATGTAAGAAAAATAATTTTAGAGATAATGATTCTACTAGCAGGCTCAAGTTTTCATAGAAGATAGAAAAGTTCAAGTTCTCTTCTGAATTTTACCAAAGAACACAATTCAATTCTAATTTCACCAGAGAAAATAAAAAGCTTACACTTCAGTTTTAAGTTCACCAAGACATAAAACATTTAAAGTTCACTTCTAAATTTTTCCGTAGAAGATAGGAAAAGTTATACTATGATAGTGATTATTTTCCATGAAGATAAAAAGTTTCACTTTAATTCTAAATTTTCTTAAATTCAATTCTGATCTTCCTCAAAGAGTTAAATTTAAAGTTCTATTCCAAATATTTTCCCGGAACAAGAAAAGTCCCAAGACATAAAAAATTTAAAGTTCACTTCTAAATTTTTCCGTAGCAGATAGGAAAAGTTATACCATGATTCTGATTATTTTCTATGAAGATAAAAAGTTTCACTTTAATTCTAAATTTTCTTAAATTCAGTTCCGGCTTTTCTCAAAGAGATGAAAAAATTTAAAGTTTTGTTCCAAATATATTCCCGGAAGAAGAAAAGTTCAACTTCAATTCTGAATTTTCTTAATGAAAATGAAATAAGTTATTGATCAATTCTATTTTTCCAAATAATATAAAAAGTTTCCACTTCAGTTCAGATTTTTCTCAAAGAGATGAAAAAATTTAAAATACTGTTCCAAATATTTCTTAGAAGATATAAAAGTTCAAGTTCTCTTCTGAATTTTACCAAAGAACACAATTCAATTCTAATTTCACCAGAGAAAAAAAAGCTTCCACTTCAGTTTTAAGTTCACCAAGACATAAAAAATTTAAAGTTCAATTCTAAATTTTTCCGTAGAAGATAGGAAAAGTTATACCATGATTGTGATTATTTTCTATGAAGATAAAAAGTTTCACTTCAATTCTAAATTTTATTAAATTCAGTTCCGACCTTTTTCAAAGAGATGAAAAAATTTAAAGTTCTGTTCCAAATATTGTCCCGGAAGAAGAAAAGTTCAATTTCGATTCTGAATTTTCTTAATGAAAATGAAATAAGTTATTGATCAATTCTATTTTCCCAAAATAACGTAAAAATTGTCCGATTTACTTCAGATTTTTCCCAAAGAGATGAAAAATTTAAAATACTTCCAAATTTTTCATAGAAGATAGAAAAGTTCAAGTTCTCTTCTGAATTTTACCAACGAACACAATTCAATTCTAATTTCTCCAGAGAAAATAAAAAGCTTCCACTTCAGTTTTAAGTTCACCAAGACATAAAAAATTTAAAGTTCTGTTCTAAATTTTTCTCGAAACGTACGCGCGCGTACGTAGGCTAACCTATGGAAAAATTTAGAATTGAACTTTAAATTTTTATGTCTTTGAGAAATTAGGAACTGAAATGGAAGCTTTTTCATTTTCATTGGTAAATTTCAGAATTGAGCTAACTTTTTTTCTCCTCTCTAAGAAAATTCAGAAGAGAACTTGTACATTTTGCACTTCTTCGAAAAAACTTAGAATTAAAGTGGAACTCCATATCTTCATGAAGAATATTCACAATCAAAGTATAACTTTTTCTATCTTCTATGAAAAATTTGGAACAATATTTTAAATTTTGTCATCTCTTTGAGATAAATCTGAATTGAAGTGGAAAATTTTATACTATTTTAGGTAAATAGAATTGATCAATAACTTATTTCATTTTCATTGAGAAAATTCAGAATTGAAGTTGAACTTTTCTTTTCCGTGACAATATTTGGAGCATAACTTTAAATTTTTTCATCTCTTTGAGAAAGGTCAGAATTGAATTTAAGAAAATTTAGAATTAAAATGAAACTTTTTATCTTCATGGAAAATAATCAAAATCATAGTATAACTTTTCCTATCTTCTATGGAAAAATTTAGAACTGAACTTTAAATTTTTTATGTCTTGGTGAACTTAAAACTGATGTGGAAGCTTTTTATTTTCTCTGGAGAAATTAGAATTGAATTATTTTATTTGGTAAAATTAAGAATAGAACTTGAACTTTTATATCTTCTATGGAAAATTTGGAACAGTATTTAAAATTTTTTCATCTGTTTGAGAAAAATCTGAACTGAAGTGGAAATTTTTTATATTATTTTGGGAAAATAGAAATGATCAATAACTTGTTTCACTTTCATTGAGAAAATTCAGAATCGAAGTTGAACTTTTCTTCACTTCTTTGAGAAAATTTAAAATTGAAGTGAAACTTTTAATCTTCATAGGAAATAATCACAATCATAGTATAACTTTTCCTATTTTCTATGTAAAAATTTAGAACTGAACTTAAAATTTTATATGTCATGGTGAACTTAAAACTGAATTGGAAGCTTTTTATTTTCTCTGGAGAAATTAGAATTGAATTGTGTTCTTTGGTAAAATTCAGAAGAGAACTTGAATATTCACGATCAAAGTATAACTTTTCCAATCTTCTATGAAAAATTTGGAACAGAACTTAAAATTTTTTTCATCTCTGTGAAAAGTCGGAACTGAATTTAAGAAAATTTAGAATTAAAGTGAAACTTTTTATCTTCATGGAAAATAATTACAATCATAGTATAATTTTCCTATCTTCTACGGAAAAATTTAGAACAGAACTTTAAATTTTTTATGTCTTGGTGAACTTAAAACTGACGTGGAAGCTTTTTATTTTCTCTGGAGAAATTAGAATTGAATTGTGTTCGTTGGTAAAATTCAGAAGAGAACTTGAACTTTTCTATCTTCTATGAAAAATTTGGAAGTATTTTAAATTTTTAATCTCTTTGAGAAAAATCTGAACTGAAGTGGAAAATTTTTATATTATTTTGGGAAAATAGAATTGATCAATAACTTATTTCATTTTCATTAAGAAAATTCAGAATCAAAGTTGAACTTTTCTTCTTCCGGGAAAATATTTGGAACAGAACTTTAAATTTTTTCATCTCTTTGAGAATGGTCGGAACTGAATTTAAGAAAATTTAGAATTAAAGTGAAACTTTTTATCTTCATAGAAAATAATCACAATCATGGTATAACTTTTCCTATCTTCTACGGAAAAATTAGAATTGAACTTTAAATTTTTTATGTCTTGGTGAACTTAAAACTGAAGTGGAAGCTTTTTATTTTCTCTGGTGAAATTAGAATTGAATTGTGTTCTTTGGTAAAATTCAGAAGAGAACTTGAACTTTTCTATCTTCTAAGAAAAATTTGGAACAGTATTTTAAACTTTTTCATCTCTTTGAGAAAAATCTGAACTGAAGTGGAAACTTTTTATATTATTTGGAAAAATAGAATTGATCGATAACTTATTTCATTTTCATTAAGAAAATTCAGAATCGAAGTTGAGCTTTTCTTCTTCCGGGAAAATATTTGGAACAGAAGTTCAAATTTTTTCATCTCTTTGAGAAAAGCCGGAACTGAATTTAAGAAAATTTAGAATTAAATTGAAACTTTTTATCTTCATGGAAAATAATCAGAATCATGGTATAACTTTTCCTATCTTCTACGGAAAAAATTAGAACTGAATTTTAAATTTTTTATGTCTTGGACTTTTCTTTTTCCGGGAAAATAATTGGAATAGAACTTTAAATTTAACTATTTGAGAAAGGTCTGAATTGAATTTAAGAAAATTTAGAATTAAAGTGAAACTTTTTATCATTATGGATAATAATCTCTACCATAGTATAACTTTTCCTATCTTCTACGGAGAAATTTAGAAGTGAACTTTAAATTTTTTATGTCTTGGTGAACTTAAAAATGGAGCGTAAGCTTTTTATTTTCTCTGGTGAAATTAGAATTGAATTGTGTTCTTTGGTAAAATCCAGAAGAGAACTTGAACTTTTCTATCTTCTATGAAAAATTTAGCCTGCTAGTAGAATCATTATCTCTAAAATTATTTTTATTACATCTCTGACCTTTTTAATAGATATTCTGAACGTTTGACGTTCTAGCATACCCTAAAAATAATGAACACTTAACAAAATAATGCATTGAATATTTTTAATGAAATAACAACATGTAGAATATTAATATAAAAATATGTTAAATACATTATTATACATTATTAGTACACTTGCGCTTCACTTTCCGTCAATTCATCTTTATATTCATTGATGATATTGTCTGCTAATGTCCTATTTATTCTGCCTGCGATTTCACTGTCTATTGTCACATTATTTTTACATAGATAGCAGTTTTGGCACATTGACATGATATGATTTATGATGTTGATGCAGCTGTATGAATGTCTTCTTTTTCCCTTTGCTTTCATTCGAATGCTAACACCGGAAAGATTGCGATAAGATCTATCAACGGCTAACATGCTACCAGAACCATTAGCTAGAAGTTGTCCCTCTTCATCAACTATTATTTTTAAGTTGGCATTCTCTTTGACTACTAATTTCTCTGGTAATGTTACTCTCGCATATCCACCACTTGCATGATGGAAATTCTTGGGTACACCAAAGGAATTTAACTCCTCACTGTCATGACAACGTATGCATACATTCCCAATAAGATCACCACTTGCACTCGTTTCATAGTTCAGGTATTTCTCCTTGTCAGCATTCAACACGACGATGATTTTTTCACGTGCACATACTTTCGTCGAATAATTCATCTTCACTTTTTACAGATATGAATTGTGTGTTGATCCTTCCACTGCCGTAAAAAATACTGATTTAATGCATGCAATAAACTCGGTAGTGTCGATAACCTGCCATAGAGTATCAGTGGAAAAGCCACGTCGTGTCTATGAACAAGCACAGAGTACGATTGGTAGAGCCGTAAGCATATTTCATGTCATTTTAAGATTTAAGAAAATTTAGAATTAAAGTGAAACTTTTTATCTTCATGGAAAATAATCATAATCATAGTATAACTTTTCCTACCTTCTGTGGAAAAATTTAGAAGTGAACTTTAAATTTATTATGTCGTGGTGAACTTAAAACTGACGCGGAAAATATTTGGAGCCGAACTTTAAATTTTTTCATCTCTTTGAGAAAAGTCGGAACTGAATTTAAGAAAATTTAGAATTAAAGTGAAACTTTTTATCTTCATAGAAAATAATCATAATCGTAGTACAACTTTTCCTATCTTCTATGGAAAAATTTAGAACTGAACCTTAAATTTTTTATGTCTTGGTGAACTTAAAACTGACTTGGAAGCTTAACCTACGAAATACTAAGAAACCTTAGCTCAGAAAAGCCAGAAATAGCCAACTACTCATCCCAAACTAGAAGTTTCAGACAACAAACACCTATGAGGGACTAAGAATCCTAGCTCTGAATAGTCCAAAAAGAAAACTATACCTCCCAAATCATAATTTTCTGAAAGCATACACCTGTGAAATGCTAAGAAATCTAGCTCAGAAAAGTCAAAAATAGCAAACCACTCATTCCCAAATCATAGGTTTCAGTCAACACACACCTACGAAAGGCTAAGAAATCCAGCTCAGAAAAGTCAAAAAATAGCAGCCCCCACATCCCAAATCATAAGTTTCAGACAACACATACCTACGAAAGACTAAGAAATCTGGCTATGAAAAGTCGGAAATAGCAAATAGCATACCTCAAATCATAAGTTTCAGACAACACACACCTATGAAATACTAAGAAACCTTAGCTCAGAAAAGCCTGAAATAGAAAACTATTCATCCCAAACTATAGGTTTAAGACAACAAAAACCTATGAGTGACTAAGAATCCTAGCTCTGAAAAGTCTAAAAAGCAAACTACAAATCCCAAATCATAATTTTCTGACAGCACACACCTATGAAAGGCTAAGAAACCTAGCTCAGAAAATTCAAAAATAGCAAATTAACCATCCCAAATCATAGGTTTCAGACAATACATACCTAGGAAAGGCTAAGAAATCCAGCTCAGAAAAGTCAAAAATAGCAACCCACCCATCCCAAATCATTGGTTTCAGACAACACACATCAACGAAAGACTAAGAAATCTAGCTTAGAAAAGCCCGAAATAGTAATTTACATATCCCAAATCATAAGTTTCAGACAACATTCACCTACAAAATACTATGAAACCTTAGCTCAGAAAAGCCTGAAATAGCAAATTACACACCTCAACTCATAAGTTTCAGACAACACACACCTACGAAATACTAAGAAACCTTAGCTCAGAAAAGCCTGAAATAGCAAACTACTCATCCCAAACTATAGGTTTCAGACAACAAACACCTATTAGGGACTATGAATCCTAGCTCTGAAAAGTCCGAAAAGTAAACTACAAATCCCAAATCATAGGTTTCAGACAACACATACCTAGGAAAGGCTAAGAAAAATTCCGGTATCTCCACATCTTAATTAGTAGTGCAGGTTAGCTTGTGTTATGTTTGAGCGTGTTTTGCGTTTGTTTAACTTAAATTTTTAAAAAAAAGAAAAAAAAAGGTTGGCATGTATAAGTTGAACCAGAAGTGCAAACAACTTTTAGTACCAGATTTCTCAAATTAGAAAATTTTTCTTGTGTGACGCAAGTATTACGAAAATCTTGTTTTGGTAGGCTACTGGTGTTTTAATATGTTTTTAAAATTAAAGTAATCTTTTCTCATAAGTTCAAAAGCTGTTTTTTAAATATATGGACGCATAAATGACTTTTTTTAACATATTATTTTCATATATTTTTAGCATTATATTTTGTCTCGCGTGCCGGAAAAATCTTCAAGATGGGCACGGGGTTCGTCACCCCTACTTTAGCCTATGTCAAATTTCTCTTGACTTAAGAATCAGCCATTGAAAAATAAAAACCTGAGCATATTTGTTTTACTTAAAAAATACAAGTCCTTTTTGATTGTATTTTTTTTGTGTGTAATTATGTAAAATTATTTTCTCTGACCATTCTTGTCATTGAATATGGTACTGTTCTATCCTGGAACCCACGGAAGATAGATGACAAAGAAACTAGTCAAACAGGTTGTTTCAACGGATAATTTGATTGAAAACAGTGGTTTCTCACTGCTTTTACAATATTTAAACTTTAATTGTGTGGGGTTTAGGGGGGAAAAGGTACCTAGGTTACGTTTGGTTACGTATTTAATATATGCCATGCTTTACCCCCCCCCCCCCGAATGTGGAAATATGTAGCCGAAGTTTATTTCTAAACTACTATATTTACATCCTATTTTATTTTATTTCATTAAGATTGACCAAACTTGACTTCTTGTGTGGGTTCCAGCTAATAGAACAGTATCTTGAATAGATAGATAGATATCAGTATCTTGAATATTACTAAATTTTGACAAAAGAAACCCCATAGGCTAATTTTTATAGCTTTAAGCTAGTCTAACATGTACAAAATTTCAAGAATCAATAACAAGAAGGGGAAGTGGCGTAACCAAGGCCGTACCCAGGATTTTTTCTCGGAGGGGATTTTCTCAAAGATTTTTTTTAGGGGGGGGGGGGGTTACACAAAAAA
This sequence comes from Artemia sp. Qi Xiang Cuo, assembly GCF_049724085.1. NCBI lineage: Eukaryota > Metazoa > Arthropoda > Branchiopoda > Anostraca > Artemiidae > Artemia > Artemia sp. Qi Xiang Cuo. The sequence goes on from NC_142800.1 coordinate 62,626,740, forward strand.
ACCTCAAAAAACACATACAAAGTTTGTTTATATCCATTTTGTTACGTTTTAACGAGTCAAAAAAACATTTCGGGAGGGGTTGAAACCCCCCTAGCCCCCCCTCTGGGTACGGCCTTGGGCGTAGCCGTAGCCTAAGTATTACAGATTTTGATTGTATAATATATAATGCCAATTCATTTTCCCTAGACATCCCCCCGCCAAAGAAAAACGGCCCGTGCAACGAGTCTAAGCTATCTCCCGACATTGTGTGGCCGACACATTTCGCAAGAATACGCGGGGTAATACGTAACAATGTATATTACCCACCCCACAGAAGGAAATATATTTATAAAATAAAGGTAGGACCATCAAATTCTTTATTTTATGTTTTTTCCAAACATCTTATTAGCTGCATATCAAACAGTTCGTGGTAACGAACTGTAAGTAAGGAGCGACCCGGCTCAATAGTAACCGAAACCCTAAAAAACGGAATTTTGATACCAATAGATACATCAGAAGAATCAGTTTTTATGTTGGTTTCAAATATATAAGTTTCATCAAGTTTAGTCTTACCCATCAAAAGTTACGCGCCTGAGAAAATTTGCCTTATTTTCGAAAAAAGGGGGAAACAACCCATAAAAGTCATAGAACTCTAATGAAAAACACACCATCAGATTCAGCGTATCAGAAAAACCCTACTATAGAATTTTCAAGACCCTATCTACAAAAATGTGGAATTTTCCATTTTTTGCCAGAAGAAAGATCATGGATGCTTGTTTGTTTTTTTTTTTTTTTTTTGTTTTTTTTTTTTTTTTTTTTTTTTCAGGGGCGATCCTATCAACCAAGTATTACTAGAATACCGTTAGAGGGATGATTTAAATGGAAATTAAAAGTTCTAGCGCCTCTTCTAAATGACCAAAAAATTGGAGGGCAACTTGGCTCCCTCCCACGCTCATTTTTTTTCCCAAAGTGACCCAATCAAAATTTTGAGATAGCCAGTTTTTCAGCATAGTGGAAAACCTAATTAATATGTCTTTGAGCATGACTTAATCCCCCATTGTGCCTGGGGGAAGGGCTGCAAGCTATAAGCTTTTCCCATTGTTTACATATAGTATTGGTTATTTGGAAGTATACAGTCGTTTTCAGGAGGAATTTTTTTCTAGTGGAGGCTCGGGGTCGGAGCAGGGGTACGGGGGAGGATCTTTCCATGGAGGATATTTCCTTGGGGGAAGGAACATTTCTATGAAAGGGGCGTCAGATTTCCCAGCATTATTTGAAAAACGATCAGAAATTTAAAAAAAAAACAAGTTATCTTTAGCTGAAAGTAAGGAGCAACATTAAAGGAAAAGACGAACGGAGATAATTTGGTATATAAGGGTGTTTGCCCCCTACTCTATGTCCCGCCAATTGAACTACAGTTTTTTATTGCGTTAGAGAAGGCTATATTATCTCCAAAGCCCCTAGGTTTGAGTCTGAGTTGTGTGATTCAAACAAAATTCGAAATGTATTGGACAGAGCGAGGTATTGACTAAGGAGTAAACCCCTTAATATGCTCTTTAAAATTATGCAGATATAGAACTTTCTTTAATAAGTAATTTTGCAAGTAGGTCAGAACAAGATTTCGTGAAAGCCAATTACCCAAAAAAAGGAAAATTAATATGCGAATTTTATTCTAATTATTCATGTACGGTGAGCCAATATTAAAGCTGCATTAATTCAAAAACGTTCAGAAATTAACTAAAAAAAACAAGTTTTTTTAACTGAAAGTAAGGAGCGACATTAAAACTTAAAACGAACAGAAATTATTCCGTATATGAAAGGGGCTGTCCCCTCCTCAACGCCTCGCTCTTTACGCTAAAGTTTGACTCTGTCTCACAACTTTATTTTTTCAAACAATAAAAAACTTTAGCGTAAAGAGCGAGGTATTGAGGAGGGGACAGCCCCTTTCATATACGGAATAATTTCTGTTCGTTTTAAGTTTTAATGTCGCTCCTTACTTCCAGTTAAAAGAACTTGTTTTTTTTTTAATTATAAAGTAAGGATTTCAATGCTGTAGTGTTTTCTTTTAGCCTAGTTTTGTTTATATCCCAGGCTATATATGGGACCATCTGGGGAGGAAGATTACCACAAAGGCAAATATGATACTTGGACAGAGTATAAAATAAGGAATCTAGTGGTAGGCCTACTGATTTTATTTTAATAACTTGCTTCCTTCTGTGGGACTGCTAACAGTCTATAGGCTAGACTGTTCCGTCTCTGTCGGTGGTTGGGGGGGGGGGATTGGTGAAACACTGCCACCTTTGCTTCAGGGGTTGTATCCTTGAATATTCAGGTTACTGAAATTTGTATTATTAATCACCGGCTTTTTTTCTGGGGGGGGGGCAGCGAACTTCAACATTCTCAGGCGGACCCAAAAACTACGGTAGGCTTTAATCCTGGCTACGTGCATTTTCTATTAGCTGCAAGGAGGTGCACACAAATTTGTTTTTGATGGAGCCAGTAAAAAAAAAAGAATCAAAGCACAAATCATGAGATTTTAAGAGAGTAATAACGGTAAATTTCCCACTTAGCTCACTATTGAGATAGCTTAGAAATGGTCATTCCTCTAAAATCAGAATTTATTCTTGAATAGGCTGAATCCAAATTTAACATTCATTTGTTTTGGAAATTAACTTTAACCCGCCCCCCCCCCCTATGTGTGAATATATACCCGGAACTGTATCTATACAACCAATTACCCATTATTTTGACAAACTCTTAAATCAATTTGAAGAAAAGAGTGACTTATGGAAAATGCAGTGCATATATACGACACAGGGTATATTTTTGCACATCAGGGGTGGGGGTTAGGGTTAAAGTTAATTTCTGACGCAAATGAATGCTATATTTGGATTCAGGATGAAATTCTCATTCTAAAGGTATGTCTAGGCTATTTCTTAGCTATCTCATTGGTGAGTTAATCGAAAAATCTATCGGAATAACTTTGTATTATTAACTGCCTAGGATAATTTAATGGAAGGCCTACTGATGTGAATTTTTCCTAGTCCGAAAACGTCGGCTCACCTTTGATACAGAAAGCTGAAAAATCGAAATTTCAGTATATCCAATTATATACCCGTAATCACAACCAAAGGTTTCGATAGTTAAAATGCATAAACGGAACTAAAAGGTATAATCTGAAATCGTCACGGATTCTTTGAAGGACAGAGCGGCTGCCTCAAGCAATGCTGAGGTCTCAGAGAGGAACAGGCTCTTGGAAACTGGAAGACTTTTATTATTGCTTTGAATCTCCAGCGCCTGGAATTCCCAAAATCGATTTATCTATTTCTAAGATATATTTATCATTTCGAAAGGGCTGCCTACTCCAAAAATAAAGATTGTTACCGATGGACTAGCGGGGCTGATAGTGTTTGTACATTTGGCCATCTTGTTAAAATTTAATGGGAGGGGGACGGAAATCATACCCAGAGGAGAATTAAGATCTACTTTATGTGAAATCATGTCGCCCAAGTGTTGTTCCGATAGAAGTTTATTCCATGGGCTCTTCAGAAGGAAATACTAGAAGAACAAAAGAGTAACAAGACTCGATTCCCAAATCGAGCCTCTTTCTAAATATTAATTTTAAAAAATCCACAAAATAATTTTTTAAAGAAAAGGAAAGAGCTACATTAAACTAAAGACAAGCAGAAATAAAGTCAAGTGATTTTCCGAGCGTAAAACTACCCTAAATCACCTAAGAAACTAAGTGCAAATTATGTTCTGTTCTTTAGAAGGCACGGAGGAGGGGGGGGGGGGGGGTGTCAGCCCTACTCCTTTTAGTTCCTGCTCCTTTTGAGGTTAGCTCGGTTATTTATTGAAATTTCTGTTCGCTTTAGGTTTCATTTATTTATTGGTGGTAATTTCTGGTAGTTTTACGCTTGAAAAATTATTTGACTTGATTTTTGCTCATCTCTAGTTTAATGTAGCTAATTAATTTTCTTTGAAAACTTTTAATATGGAACATTTTTTTTAATTGATTTTTGTTCGTTTTTATTGAGATAGTCTTTTTCATTGGTTAAGAGAAGAATATTTTAAATCTTTTCTGTTTTCATCTATAAGAATCCAGATTTTGACTTACTTATACATGTTGGACTAAATTTTTTAACAATTTTATAATAATGTACGCCCTTTGGAAAACCTGGATATACACAGTATATTTTGATTTAGTTTCACATTTCAACTTTCCCTGAAAAATTAAACTTAAGCCCCATTCTGATCCTAAGACATTGTTTCTATGCTATTTTGGCACCTGGATGCACTTACCCCTTCTGATTTATTTCAATAGCAAAAGCCAAAGTATAATTAGTAGTAGCCCTGAAAGTTTCAACTTAATGCCCTCAGTACGTCTTGAGATACAGCTGAAACGTCATATTGACAACCAGCATGCACATAGAACCTTTTGATTTAGTTTTAAAGAAAGCAGGAACTTTTCCTAAAAGTTTCTACTTTATACCCTATCCCAGTCTTTACAGCCTGATCTATTTTGACATCCTGGATGCACTTCAGTTATTTTGTCTTAGTTCAGTAGTAGCAGCAATTGTAGGAGTAGAAGCAATAGAAGTAGCAGCAAAAGTGGTAGTAATATTGTTAGCTCTAGAAGTTTCAGCTTAATACCCTAAGCCTAAGGCGTTGCTGGGACATTTCTAAAACACCCTTTTGATAAACCACATGCACATAATGTGTTTTGATTTAGTTCAACTCCGCCCTCCATCACCATTCCCTGAAAGTTTTACTAATATCCTTAGCAGTAGCAATACTAGAAGTCATAGTAGCAGAACTAATAGTAGGACCATTGGGAATAGCATTAGTGATAGTAGTAGTAGTACTGTTAGTAGTAGCGGCAATAGTGTTCACATTTTGCCTTTTCGGTCTACTTCAGCACCCCTCCTTATGCCCTGATAGCTTCAGTTTTACCTTAAATCCGTTTCTGAGATATTGCTGATATGCTCTTTGGATAACCTGCATGAACATGGGGGCTTTTGATTTAGCCCAACGTCCCCCTCAACAGTCTCTGGAAGTTTCATATTAATACTATTGGCCTTAGCCATAGTAGTATTAATAGAAGTAGCAATAGTAGTACTACCAGTAGCAGTAATAATACTAGTATGCATACAGTGCTTTTGTACTAGTTCGACATACCCCTCAACATGCCCTGATAGTTTCAACCTAATGCTGTAAGCTGATCTTGAGACACTTCTAATACAACGTTTTATCAGCTTGCATACACATAGCGTATTTCACTATAAATCAACATCCTCTTCAACATTTTCTGAAAATATCTCCTTGATATCCTTAGCCTTAGTAGTAGAAATATTTGTATGCATATGGTACCTTTGGTTGGTTCAACATCCCCCTCAGCATTTATTGAAAGTTTCAACTTTATATTCTAAACTGTTACTGAAATATAGCTGTTATGTTTTTTTAGTAGCCTAAATCGAAATAGTGTGTTTCGATTTTGTTCAATATCCTGCTCAAAAGTTCCCAAAAATAGGGTCGACCGTCGACCGATGTCATTGTGCAATATCGTTGATGTGGTTGCATTTGTACTTCTCAAGTAAACTCCAGGATGCACATGAATGGGGTCGTTTTTTCACTAGTAGGTGCAATTTGATTTTTATCTTGTTATTTTCAAACAGTAATCTGTTTGGAACTCACTTTAAAGTTATCAGGGATATGCGGACAGTCATGTACCCAACACTACTACTACTACTACTAACAACTCACCGCAGCACCAAGCAGCCTGAGGCTAACATAGCTACGCACGCTCGTCCTCCATCCCAATCTATTCAAAGCCTCCCATTTTACACCCGCCCAACAAGTTCCCATTTCCTTTAAATCTTTCTTTATGACGTCCTCCCACCCCAGACGAGGACGGTCTAATTTCCGTTTAGCCCTCGACGGTTGGCCGAAAAGAACAATCTTCGGCAATCTGCCATTTTCATCCGCACAACGTGCCCTAGCCACCTCAACCTTTCTTTCACAGTGGCGTACATTTCGTCAAAATCCTGGGAGGGGGGCAAAATTGAAACCAATTATCCTAAATCAAGTGAAAATGAAAGTGAAAACTGAAAAATTAGTCACATGAATATTATTATATCTATATATTATATATTAGGATATTATCCTAAATCAAGTGAAAATGACAGTAAAAACTGAAAAATTAGCCATATAGTACCTTAAAGATAACGATATCCTAAAGAAAACTGACCCGTTTCTGTGGACGCTTGAATTATATAGGCCTATCTTAGTTTTGACAAGATTCTCGAAGAAACTAAATTTCGCTGGGGGGGGGGGCAAACCTGGGTTGGGGTGGGGTGGGGGCAGACTGAAGTCTGGGAGGGGCAGTCTCTATTCTCCTTTGGTCAAAATTTGATAACTGGCATTGTAGTTTTATTTGTTTTTATTGCTTAATGAGTCTTTCTTTAAAGTTTTTAATCAGTTTATATTCTTCGCTCATTTCTTCCCTATACGCCATTTTACAGATTTTTTCTACTTCCAATCCAACTTTGAGCATTTACTTTTTTTGGTTACTTCAGCTCTTACTAAGCTATTTTTATGATACTTTTTAATGAAGCTTTCTTTTCTTGTGTCACAGAACATAACCAAACAAAATTAGAGCAACGCTATGCAATCAAATTTTCACGTTAATCTTATGAAAACATGGCGGAGATTTCAGACAGTTCAAAACAACGGATGAAAACCAGGTTTCATGGGAGCACAAGGCTCTTATGGGGTCATAATACCTTTCCATGTCAAGAAATGACAAAAATTTGGAAAATGTCCTAGCTTTTGTGACGTTTGATGGTTGATTTTGAAAATAGTAAGCTGTGACATGAATTGTTTCGTAACTCGCCTTAGGATACTTATAACGGCTATGGATGTGTGGATGACAGGCATTTACGTAAGAAATGCTCTAATTTTTTTTGGATATTTTCCATAGTAACTGGAGACCAATGCCGGTAACTGGAGACCAATATCGATACTGCCTTTATTGTCAAAAATTTTGAAAAAGTGATTCATCGCCGTCTATATTACCATCTCTCGAAACATAGCCTACTCAGTGATACCCAATTCGGGTTTCGAAAAGGTCATTCCACTAGCCATGCTGCCATTCATCTTGTTGATTTTGTAAATAATTGATTTAGTAAATGGTGAACTCCCCCTAACAGTATTTTTTGATTTTAGGAAAGCATTTGACACGGTAGATTTAAAAATTTTATTGCAAAGATTAGAATGCTTAGGTGTTAAAGGAGTGAGTTTGAAGTGGTTTGAAAGTTATTTGTGTGGGAGGTCTATTAAAATGATGATTGATGATGCTTTTTCTTCCCCTTGTCAAGTGTCGTGTGGTGTGCCACAGGGATCGGTCCTTGGTCCACTTCTGTATCTGGTTTATGTGAATAGCATGAGGTTTATCTTCCAGATTGTTGCTTAAAGTTATTCGTTGATGACACTGCAGTTACGTTTCTAATCGTTGTTTGGATAGTCTTGTGTTGAAAGTGAATTGTGTTCTGAGAAATTTCCATGTTTTTACTAGTTTGAGTTTGTTATCAGTTAATTTTACTAAGACTAATTTTATTGTATATTCTAGATTAGGCAAGCCCAGTGATATTGATGGTAGAATTCTGTTTAATAATAAGCCTGTAGTTCAACTTCAATAAATCCGGTACTTAGATTTTTACATTGATCGTAATTTTTCGTGGAAACGCCACAGTGATGTTGTTGCCGCAAAGGTTGCACGTGGCCTTGGAGCGATTCATTGTTTTAAAAATGTTTGACCTCAGAGAGTTTTATTACTTTTATACCATGCTTTGATCCACCCATATGCTTCGTATGGCTGTATGTTATGGGCAAGTAATTTTTATGTGAATTTTAAACGTGTTCAGACTTTTCAAAATAGAGCGATGCGTCTTATTGGTGGGTATGTTGAAGGTGTAAATAACACTTCAGCTTGCTTCAACAAGTTGCAAGTGTTGAATGTAGGACAGCTACGAGACTACCAAATAGGAATTTTTGCTTATCAATGCTGGAATGATGTTAGTCCAGAGGTTTTTCGTGATTATTTTAATGACAATAGGTCTTTGCACCATTATGAAACTCGTCATGCTAGTGATTTCATTGTTCCGAATAGAAGTGGAACCAGGGCCGGCTTCCATACTAGATTTTCAGGACCTAATGTGTGGAACTCTATTCCGGAGAGCATTCGGGTGGCTGAGCACCTGGGGTTATTTAAAAATAAATTGAAACATTATTTGTTAGGTCAAGGTTCATAATTTTTTTTTTTTTTTTTCTCTCTTTATTATTATTATTATTATTTATCTTTATTATTATTATTATTATTATTAAATGAATTGATGAGAGATTGATTTTTTTTTTAGTGTTTTTTGTTTTTTTTTTATTATTATTATCAAGTTTTTTTTTTTTTTTTTTGTTTTTTTTTATAGTTAATCATTAATTAGTAAATGATTTGTATGTACCCGCCCAGTCGCAAGTGCTTTTTGGTATCTTTCTTGGGGAAGGTATTGGCATATTTGTTAAATGTATTTTGATGTTAAATAAATGGACTGAACTGAACTGAACTGTCCCATTGTGGGCCCTACAAAATATATAAAACACAAGTGCTTGACGGAACGAGTCACACTGATTCTGAAAACCTCACGGATTCTGAAAACCTGATACATGACCGTATTATATATTTCTGAACCATAGCATCAGCGTTTTGAATATTTGAATCATTTAGAGGCTATTGAAACAAGGATTGAGGAATGAAGGGGCAATAGGCTTCTAATAGAGTAGGAGTAAGACTAAAATGGAGCAAAAACTGATATTCATGGGGATTACCAAATATGTAACATTCATTAAGTTTAGAGTTACCATTCAAAAGGTATTAGCCTGAAAAATCTGAATAATCAGAGGCAACGCTGTAGCGTTGCCTATAGTAAAGGCCATACGGCTCCAATGTTTTATTATTTATTTATTATTATTATTATTATTTTCCCAGAGGCACTTCATATGGAAGGGGTCGTCATAGAAACTTTAAAGGGGGCTCAACCGATTGGAAATTGAGAGTTCTAGGGCCCTTTTTAATAGTCGAAAATGATTGGAGGGCAACTAGCCCCCCCAACGCCCATCATTCCCCCAAACACATCCAATCAAAATTTTGAGATAGCCATTTTGTTCAGCGTAGTTGATTTCCAGATAGAAAATATGTTTTTCCGGAGGACACTCCGCAAAAACATATTTTGCGGAGTATACCCGGTATAGCCTGGGGGCATATAAGGTTTTTATAGAAAGCGTTGTCGTAGAAACTTCAAAACATGCTCATTCGATTAGAAGTTCAAAGAGCTAGTGCCCTTTTTAATAGTCAAAAGTGATTGGAGGGCACCTAGCCCCCCCCCCCACGCCAAGCATTTTCCCAAACACATCCAATCAAAATTTTGAGATAGACACTTTTCTTAGCGTAGTTGATTTCCAGATAGAAAATATGTTTTGAGGAGGAAATTCCCCCACAACTCTCAAGGCAAGGGTTTTAAGTTATGCCCTGGGGGCATATAAGGTTTTTATAGAAAGCGTTGTCGTATAAACTTCAAAAAAGGCTCATTCGATTGGAAATTCAAAGGGCTAGTGCCCTTTATAATAGTCGAAAGTGATTTGAGGGCAACTAGCCCCCCACCCCCCCCCCCTTTTCCCCAAACACATCCAATGAAAATTTAGAGAAAATTTAGCCTTTTTATTAAACGTAGTTTTAAGTTCTGGAAATTAGCTCTTTGAGGATGACAACTCCCCCACAGCCCTTAGGGCAAGGGTTGTAAGTTATGTCGTGGGGACATATAAGGTTTTGTATAGACAACGTTGTCGTAGAAACTTCAGAAAGGGCTCATTCGATTGGAAATTTAAATGGCTAGTTCCCTTTTTAATAGTCGAAAGTGATTCTAATGCAACTGACACGCCTTCCACGCCCACCATTTCCCCAAACACATTCAATCAAAATTTTGATATAGCCATTTTGTTCAACGTAGTGGAAAGTTCTAGAAATTGTATGTTTGAGAAGAACACTCCCCCCACAGTCTTCAGGGGCAAGGGTTATAAGTTATGCCCTGGGGACATATATGGTTCTTATAGAAGGAATCTTCGTTTAAACTTCAGAGAGGGCTCATTTTATTGAAAGTTGAAGGTTCTAGTTCACGTTTTAAGCGTCAAAAGATATTGGAGGGTAACCAGCTTCCCCCCCCCCCAAAAAAAAAACTTTTTTTCCCAAATGCATTCAATAAAAATTTTAAGACAGCTATTTTGTTAAAATAGTTCAAAGATCATATAAAAAAAATTTCGGTGTCGACACAAACCACCACCGCACGGGGGCAGGGGTTATAAATTATGCCCTGGGGGCATATATGGGTCTTATGGAAGGGATGCTCGTATTAACTTCAAAGAGGTATAATTTGATGGAAATTGAAAGTCCTAGTTCACTTTTTAAGAGTCAAAAGAGATTGGAGGGCACCTCGCCCACCCCCCCCCTCCACGCCCTTTTTTCCTCAAACCCATCCGATAAGAACTTTGAGATAGCTTTTTATAAAAATAGTTAAAAGACCATATCATGAAAACTCAGGGGTCAACACAGCCCCCCCCCCCCCAGGGCCCGAGGGTAGGTATTGTAAGTTATGCCCGTGGGGAATATATGGTTCTTATTGAAAGGATGTTTGTAAAAAATTCAGAGATGGCTCATTTTATTGGAAATTGAAAGTTCTAGTTAAGTTTTTTCGAGTCAAAAGAGAATGGAGGGCAACTAGCTCCCCCAAACCCATTTTTCCCCAAATGTATCCAATAAACATTTTGAGATATGCATTAAGTTAAAAATTTCTCAAAAGTCAGAAAAAAAAACTCAGGTGTCGTTACAACCCCCCAGGGCCCGGGGGCAGGCGTTATAGGTTATGCCCTTGGGCATCTATAGTTTATATGAAAAGGATGCTCGTATAAACTTCAGAGAGGGATCAGTTGATTGGACATTGAAAGTTCGTGCTCACGTTTTCATAGTCAAAAGAGATCTGGTGGCTGGTAGCCTCCAATCCATCTGATGAGAATTTTGAGATAGACATCTTGGTAAAAATAGTTCAAAGGTTGGATAAGAAATAATCCAGTGTCAATAGAAGCCCCCAGGGCACAGGCGAAGGGGTTCTAAGCTGTGCCCTAACGGCATGTATGGTTCTTATGAAAGGGATACTCGTATAAACTTCATAGAGGGCTCGTTTGATTGGAAATTGAAAGTTCTAGTTCACTTTTTAAGAGTCAAGAGAGTTAAACTAGCCCCACACGCTCTTTTTTCCCCCAAACCCGTCCGCTATAAATTTTGAGATAGCCAGTATTTTGGAAATTGTTCAAAAAATAGATAACAAAAACGCCCCCCAGAGTCGAGTAGATAGGCTCTATTAGTTCTGGCCTTGGGGCGTTTATGGTTATTATGAAAGGAATCCGCTTGTAAACTTTAGGGACGGCTCGTTTAAAAAGAAATTGTTTGTTATAGTACACCTTCGTGGATTAAAAATATATCCTACGGAAGTTAGCCCCCCCCCCAAACACTCCCTTTTTCCCCAAGCCCATCCGATAAATTTTTTATAATAGCCATTTCATTAAAAATAGTTCAAAGGTGAGATAAGAAAAATTCCTGTGTCGATGGAGCCCGCCAGGGCCCGGAGGCAGGTGTTATAAGTAATGTCCTAGGGGAATATATAATTTTTATGGAAGGAGTGCTCGTATAAACTTTGGAGAGGGCTCATTTGATTTGAAATTGAAAGTTCTTGCTCACTTTTTAAGAGTCAAAAGAGATCAGAGGGAAACTAGCCCCCCCCCCGCCTCCTCCACGCCCTAAATGCATCAGACAAAATTTTGAGATAGCCATTTTTTTAAAAACACTTCAAAGTTCTGATAACACAAAAAATACGGTGTCGACACAGCCCCCCAGGGCCCGCGGGTAGGCGTTGTAAGTTATGCCATGGGGGCATATATGGTTCTTATGGAAGGGATGCTCGTATAAAATTCTTAGAGGGCTCATTTGATTAGAAATTGAAAGTTCTAGTTAAGTTTTTTCGAGTCAAAAGAGAATGGAGGGCAACTAGCTCCCCCAAGCCCATTTTTCCCCAAATGTATCCAATAAACATTTTGAGATATGCATTAAGTTAAAAATTTCTCAAAAGTCAGAAAAAAAAACTCAGGTGTCGTTACAACCCCCCAGGGCCCGGGGGCAGGCGCTGTAAGTTATGCCCTTGGGAATATATTGGTTGTATGAAAGGGATTCTCGTATAAACTTCAGAGAGGGCTCATTTGATTGGATATTGAAAGTTCGAGCTCACTTTTTGATAGTCAACAGAGATCCGAGGGCAGCTATCCCCCAACCCATCTGATGAAAATTTTGAGATAGACATCTTGGTAAAAATAGTTCAAAGGTTGGATAAGAAAAAATCCGGTGTCAATGGAACCCCCCAGGGCACAGGGGAAGGCGTTCTAAGTTATGCCCTAAGGGCATGTATGGTTCTTATGAAAGGGATGCTCGTATAAACTTCATAGAGGGCTCGTTTGATTGGAAATCGAAAGTTCTAGTTCACTTTTTAAGAGTCAAGAGAGTTAAACTAGCCCCCCCCCCCCTACGCTCTTTTTTCCCCAAAACCATCCCCTACAAATTTTGAGATTGCCAGTGTTTTGGAAATTGTTCAAAAATTAGATAATCAAAACATTATTTAGAGCCCGGGGGAGAAATGTTTTACGCTCATTCCTGGGGGCATATAAGTTTCTTAAAAAGGGGATTATTGGATAAGGTTCAGAGAAGTCTTAGCTGGTTAGAAATGGACTGCTCTATTTCACTTTGTAAAATGAAAAAGATATCCGAGGGAAACTAGCCCCCCCCCCCTCCTCCTCCACGCCCTAAATGCATCAGACAAAATTTTGAGATAGACATTTTTTTAAAAACACTTCAAAGTTCTGATAACAAAAAAACTCCGGTGTCGACACAGCCCCCCAGGGCCCGGGGGTAGGCGTTGTAAGTTATGCCCTGGGGACATATATGGTTGTTATGGAAGGGATGCTCGTATAAAATTCTTAGAGGGCTCATTTGATTGGAAATTGCAGTTTTTTATTCACTTTTTAAGAGTTACAAATGATTGGAGCGCAGCTAGCCTCCCCCCAAACTCCATTTATTTTTTTTCCCAGAGGCACTTCATATAGAAGGGGTCGTCGTATAAACTTCAAAGGGGGCTCATTCGATTGGAAATCAAGAATTCTAGTGCCCTTTTTAAGAGTCAAAAGAAATCAGAGGGCAACTGGCCCCCCAAGCCCTTTTTCCCCAATTACATCTGATAAAAAACTTTAGTTACCCATTTTGTTAAAAATAGTTGGAAGATCATATAACAAAAACACCTTTATACGTAGGGGGGTGCTACGTTTGGTAATTTTGTTAAAAACAGTTCAAAGTTCAGATAAGAAAAACTCCTGTTTCAACACAACCCCCCCCCCCTCCAGGGCTGGGGAAGGCGTGGTAAGTATTGCTCTGGGGGCCTATATGGTTCTTATGGAAGAACTGCTCGTATACACTTCAGAGAGGTTTCATTTGAATGGAAATTAAAAGTTGTAGTTTATTTTCTCAGAGTGAAAAAGATCAGAGGGCAACTAGCCCCTCCCGTCCTCAATGCCTTTGGGCGTATCGGATGGATAAACCCATCCGATAAAAATTTCAGGTGACCATTTTTTTAAAAACAGTTCAACCATCAGATATTAAAACTCCAGGGTTGACACAACCCCTCAGAACCCTGGGATAGGCGTTGTAAGTTATACTCTGGGGATAAATATGGTTCTTATAGAAGGGATACTCGTATGAACTTCAGAGAGGGCTCATTTTATTGAAAATAGAAAGTTCTGTTAAAATTCCAATTTTTCAATATCGATAGAAACGTAATCTGGCCCCGACTCTACTTTTTTCCCCAGCCCTATCCGATAAGAATTCTGAGACCGCAATTTCGTTTAAAATAGTTCAAATACTAGGCAATAATAACTCCGAATCAGACACAGACCCATTATTTCACTTTGATAATGTTACTTTGATATCAGTTTTGATACTTTGATGAACATTTGATTTGTTTTTTAAAGTTTGATTTTAAAATAAGGAATTTTAAAAACTTGAAATTTTTTGAAATAAAAAACTAACAAAAATTAGTTAAAAAAAACTTTCCGAAAAATAATTTTTTCAAAGAAAATTAAAGGCAATTTTAAACTTAAGCTCAGCAGATACAAATACTTGTTAAAATTCAAACTCAAAACGACCAGAAATTACTATTAAATCATATAAGATCATATAACAAAAACACCTTTATACGTAGGGGGGGTGCTACGTATGGTCATTTCGTTAAAAATAGTTCAAAGATCAGATAAGAAAAACTCCTGTTTCAACACATCCCCCCCCCAGGGCCGGGGAAGGCGTTGTAAGTATTGCTCTGGGGGCATATATGGTTCTTATGGAAGAACTGCTCGTATACACTTCAGAGAGGTTTCATTTGAATGGAAATTAAGAGTTGTAGTTCATTTTCTCAGAGTGAAAAAGATCAGAGGGCAACTAGCCCCTCCCGTCCTCAACGCCTTTGGGCGTATCGGATGGATAAACCCATCTGATAAAAATTCCAGGTGACCATTTTTTTTTAAATAGTTCAACCATCAGATATTAAAACTCCAGGGTCGACACAACCCCTCAGAACCCTGGTATAGGCGTTGTAAGTTATACTCTGGGGATATCTATGGTTCTTATATAAGAGATACTCGTATGAACTTCAGAGAGGATTCATTTGATTGAAAATAGAAAGTTCTGATTAAATTCCAATGAGTTGAAAGCGATCGACACGTAATCTGGTCACCCTACCCCTTTTTCCCCAGACCTATCTGATGAGAATTCTGTGATAGCAATTCCGTTTAAAACAGTTAAAATACTAGAAAATAAAAACTCCGAGTGTGACACAAACCCATTTTTTCACTTTGATAATGTTAATTTGATATCAGTTTTGATACTTTGATGAACATTTGATTTGTTTTTTAAAGTTTGATTTTAAAATAAGGAATTTTAAAAACTTGAAATTTTTTGCAATCAAAAACGAACAAAAATTAGTTAAAAAAAACTTTCCGAAAAATAAGTTTTTCAAAGAAAAGTAAAGGCCATTTTACACTTAAGCTCAGCATAAAAAAATACTTTTTAAAATTCAAACTAAAAAGGACCAGAAATTACTATTAAAGAATAATTGAAACCCAAAACGAACAGAAATTAAATAAGCAATCATAGCAAAAACATACAACAAGTAATAATATAAATGAATAAATAGATCTTAAAGCGAGTAATGCTTAGATTGAATCAAGCTTAAAATGAAAAAAAAAAAATTTCCTATTGAAGTATAAATGAAACTTAAAACGAACAGAAATTAAATAAACAATCAATGCAAACAAACATACAATAGATGTAAATTAATGTAAATTAATATATAATGTAAATTAATAAATGAGTTTAATGTTCTTTAGGAGTGCGACGTAAAATTTATCTGAAAAAGTTTACTTTCCCCGATAGGACAGTTTTGTTTTGACACAGTGTTCAATATGAGCAAAAAAAGAAACAGTTTTTTTTTTCTGAAAAACCACTGGAAAGTTTACAAACTTCACTAGAACTACTCTTTCATTATTCAAACATAGAAAATTAAAAATGGGTGAGAATTTCAGGAATAAACGTCAGTATATTTTAAACGATCCCTCTAGTTTCATTACTTTGATATAGAGTAAATTTACATTGACAGTTCTGTTAGGGAATAGAAATCTAATGACGGGAAACCTGAAATACAAATCTTATACAATAAGATAAAGACAATAACTAAGGATTAAAACTTTTGAAATTTCAGTTGACAAGAGTAAAATCTAAATTGCCAAAGAATGTATTGCACGAGCAAATATTCGGGACTACATTTTCTTCCTTTCAAACAAATTCCTTTGAAATGTATATATAAAAATTATCAAATCATTTATTGAAGGTTCAATTCAAGATATTACTTCAAAAAATAAAAATTATTTGATGGTCATATTAAAATGTGTAATAAGGTATAAATTTTCTATTTGCTTCAGTAAAATAGGATAAAAAGTAAAAGTTGAGAAAAAAGGTGTCCTTTTAAAATAATAAGATTAAATCAAAACATAGTTATCTAAAGAAATGTTTTTCCCGCGCTAATCATCGTTATTATTGAGATTTTATTTTTGTTATTGTTGATGTTTTCACAAAGTAAAAACCAGACTATTCGAAATACCTAAAGGTTTCAGTAAAACACCATTGACACTCAAGCATTTTAGAGGGTCTGAGACGGGGGATTGTCCCACTCTTAGTTGCTGTAGCCCTTATTTTTGTATCCTGATTAGGTTTGATAAATTGTTTTGTTGTTTGCTGTTGTTGATACTATGACAAATGTAAAGAACAGCTGGAAAAACAAATCAATTCCAATTCAGTGCAAATCACAGTCTGACTTTTAGAGGGTGTAGACTGGGGCCTTACTCTTATTTTTGATAATTGCTGTTCGTTTTAGTTTGTCTGCTGAGATTATTCTGTTTCTTTTTTCAAAAAATTGGATGTATAAAAAAAATCTGAAATAGGTGGAAAATAAAACAGATTTCCTTTTATTTTACTATTTCAACTTTCTTGAAGAACAGAAATCAGGACTTCTGATGTTGAATACGCCTTCTTAAAACAGTTATTGAATGACCTTCCTACAAAATGTGCCTTAGCCGATTTCTACGTATAGTGTAAATTGAGAGCCTCTTTACACAGGGGCGTCGCTTGGAGGTGGCAAGGGGGGGGGGGCAGTTTCCCCCCCCCAATAATATGAAAAAAAATTATTATACATCCCATGCCCTCTGAATTTGTGCTCAGACGGTTGCACTGCTTACAGCCGAAACGTTGACATTGTCAAGGGTTGCACACTTAGGATTTCTGAATTTTTAACCTTAGTGAATCGGAACATACTAATACTATTACTAACAACTCACCGCAGCACCAATCCACCTGAGGCTGACACAGCTACGCACGCTCCCCCTCCATCCTAATTTATTAAAAGTTTTCCTCTTTACACCCTCCCGAGAAGTTCCCATTTCTCTTTAATCTTTTTTTTACGACATCCTCCCACCCCAACTACGGACGACCTACTTTCCGTTTACCCCAAGACGGTTGGCCAAAAAAAAACGATCTTCAGCAATGAACGGAATTCTTGCGACATCACCGAAGGCTTTTTATAGTTCTTGCCCTTTTATTAAAAAATGTGTAGGGAAATATGCCTGACACAGACCTTAGCAGGACACTCCCCTATTTTCGAGATGGACTCTAAGCCAATTTGAGTTTTTAGAAATTGGGACAAGCATTGAGTTATTTAAGTAGAATTTTTTTTAGCCTTGCGAGTAGGAAAGGGGTGAAACCAAAAGCATAAAATAATTGTTCAAACCTTAGCTTGGAATGTAGTCATTTTACAACTAAATACTGTATTAGTATTAATAGGTTAGACCACCAACAAAACAGTAGTGGTCTATTGTATTGCTATCTAACTTACGTGTGCCAAAACGATCTAAGCTAGAATATTATCAGTCCCTTTTCGTAACAACCTGAATTTTGAAGTGCCCTAGTAACAATACCATAATTTAAATCTGGAGTCTTGTCTATTTGTTCCTGCAAATGTACTTAAAGTTCATGCAAATTACTACTATCAGTCAGTCCAACAGGATGTATACCATATTACTGGAAACTTTTCATATCAATTGCTCAAACTTAGATACAGTTTGCACCCAATTTGCTCCAATAGCATTGGTATTTATGGAAAAATTTTATTAATAAAATTTTTTGCAAGAGGGCAATAAATATTCTAGGCAAGTTTTTGTTTGCCTGATTCCAATTTAAAGTTGAAGCTAGATTAAAATGTAGCACTACTTAAGACAAGCGATCGCTCCCAGGCCTCCTTCCCCCATTGCCAAAATAACTGCTTAGAAAAACAAATAGAAGAATTAAGAGATTCAGCAAAGGAAGATTTTTCTCATGGGTTAAATATTCGATAATTTGCACCAATAACATTAGTGTTTATGGAAAAAATTTTTATCAATCAATTTTTTTACGAGGGGCAATGATATTCTAGGAAGGCTTTGTGTTTCCCTGATTCCACTTAAAGTTGAAGTTAAATTAAAATCTAACACTACTTAAGAAGAGCGATCGCTCCTTAGCCTCCTTTCCGCAGTGCCAAAATATCTGGTTAGAATAATAAATAGAAAAATTAGGAGATCCAACGAAAACAATTTTTTTCATGGGTCCGAAAGTACTGCCATCTACTTTTGGCAATCCATTTCTGATTATGATTCTGATGAGTTCGTGATTTTATTTTATGCATTTGGGAGTTAGGTAGGCTAACGGTATCACATCTAGCTTTTGAACCTTAGTGATGACTTAA
This sequence comes from Artemia sp. Qi Xiang Cuo, assembly GCF_049724085.1. NCBI lineage: Eukaryota > Metazoa > Arthropoda > Branchiopoda > Anostraca > Artemiidae > Artemia > Artemia sp. Qi Xiang Cuo. The sequence goes on from NC_142800.1 coordinate 62,645,237, forward strand.
TTGTTAAATTGTTTTTGTAACTGAAAAATCAATAAGCAGCATAAAAAAAAAATGAAACACTGGTTTGTATGGCATCTCATTCGTCTAACCCGTCGAAATATCACTGACTAGTAATGCCAATTTTTAACAGTGAAAATGGCCATTAGTCTTATAAAAAATTCAGAACTTATAAACCATATTATGGATTCATCAAATCCTATTATTTCTGCCTATAGTACGGAGAATTTCAATCACTGGTACAAATTTTTGAAGTTAATCTATAAAACTATCACTTCTTAGACATCTTCATTGAAATTTGTCTTCAGAATGATAAGCAACTAGTTGTAACAATTCAAATAAACTCAGATTATATAACATTGTAAATGGTTTGAAAAGGCATAAATATCATATATGAAAGGGCATCGGGTTATTCGTAAGGTGGCTAAAGCTAGAATGATGTAAAAGACCAAAATGAGTTCTGGAAAATTCGTTCGAAAATAATCCCCCACGTTTGGCCGAGCAACTAATTGATGAAAAAGAGTAGCGCTTTTAATTTTGGAAATAAGTTTAAATCCCATAATATGTGTGCCTCCAATATATTTGAAAGTGAGGCGTTAGAAAAGATGGATAGGCCTGTACATTGTATATTTGTTGTCAGCTCGAAAGATATTTGTCCCGCAATTCAAGAGCTTAAAAAAGAAAAAGTCTAAGGGCCAATTTGGTGTATTTGCCCTGCATTTACAATTTGGTCCAGAAACACTCATTAATTATTTCGCATTATTATCAAGCATTCTTTTGTAATGGTATTGTTCCTGATGAATGTTACGTCTGTCTTATATCTCCAATGCTTAAAAAAGGAAAGCCTGAGTCTGAATGCACATATGACTGACCTATTACTGTTTCTAGCAAGTTTTCGAAAATATTTCAGCTGTTAATAATTGGTAATTTAAGAGAGACTTGTTAAATGCCAGTGGTCCAGTTTAGATTTCAACCTAAAATCAGATGAAACCATCCATTGAAAAGTCCGTTTAGTATATTGACAGACGTCGTTGAGCTTGGAGAACCTTTACCTCTCGAGACTTATGATATCAACAACCTTCCACATCTACAGGACTCTCTCCCACATCTGCAGGCTATGGTTGAATTGATAAATTGTGGTGTTTCTGTTTGTATAGTAAAGTGGATTTCTTTTAGAACTTTTACAGATAAAGAAATTTCTAATTTTATTCTTAGTATTCAGAGTAATGATTGGTCTAGTGTTCTTGAAGCTAATGATGTCCAATGTACAACAAGTTTATTTGTGTGTCGTATGGGAGCTCTGTTGGATAAGCATTTTCCTCTTAGGAAGGGGCCAAGGAATTCTATACCCAAATGCCCATGGATGTCTAAAGGTCTGATCAATGCTACACATATGAAGGCGTATCTGTTCAAGGTTGCATGTAAAAGTAAAACACAGGATGATCTTTTGAAGTATAAACAATATAAAAATGTACTTACTTCTTCAGTACGTGTAGCCAAAAAGCTCTATTTTTCGCGTCTTGGGTTTGGACTGTAGTTAATCAAGCTATTTCTCGCAAGAAACTCAAACAATCCCCCCCCACGTCATTACAGGAAAGCTGATGGATCTATTGTGGATAAAAATTCTTCAGCAAACGCCTTCAATTCGTATTTCACCACTCTTCCTTCGGTTCCCATTCAACCCAAGAGTAGAGTAAGTAGTTTTCCCATAGCAGAAAAGTCTTTTTTACTTTCCCCATGCAGTGATATTGAAATTTATAGTATTATTTCTCAGCTTCCAAGTAGCCGTTCAGTTGATGGTTTTGGTTTGAGCAATAATGTTCTTTAAAAAATTGGTCAGTTTGTTGCTAATCCCATCTCACACATCTTTTTCTCTTTCTTCTCTCTCTTTCTTCTAGTGTTTTCCCTCATTTATTTAAAGTTGCTAACGTTGTACCTTTGCATAAAAAGAGGATTTATCTCTAATTTCAAACTATAGACCCATTTCTCTTCTTCCTGTCATCGCTAAGGTTGTTGAAAGGGTAAAGGGTATATAATGGTTGAGATAAGGAATGATTCTACTGTATAATTTTTTGTATACAGTGGCTCTGAGGCTGTGTTGACCTACGGTGGATCTCTACTAACAGAACTCAGCTTGATACTCAGGCATTACATCTCTTGTCTGGTTTCTTATGTGATCTAGGAGTATTTTCTTAAAATTTTTAATTTGATGTCAAGTAAGCGATACTGTTGTGAAACTGTCGTAATTACTCTTGGATCTTTTCCTATGCAAGGAAACTAAGGTGGATGTCAGCCAGGACTTAGGGTAGCATTTTGTTTCCTGCATAACTTTTACTATTTATGGTACAGATTGATGACGACTTCTGATTCTACTTCCAGCAATTCCGTATCCTTCCCCATAAAAGAATACGTTGATCAAAACTCCCGTCGATTGTGTTCAACTATGTAATACTGTATAGCCATTAGTGCTATTGGATAAACGGTATACAATAACGGTTCACTTTTCATGGAATACATTCATGTTTAGGGATGAATGAGGTATCACATGTCTCTGACGCTGAAAGGCTATATAGTACCACTTCAGTTGTCCTCAGAATTTTTGCTTCATGATCTTTGGACCCTGTTCCAGCCCAAAATTGCTATTTTATGGGCCAAAATAGAGAAACTGAACCCTATCCTGTGAATCTATCCCTTTTACTACCTATTACTTTAAACGACAAAGTTTTTAGAGAAAAGAAGTTTTTCAAAGAAAAGTAAAAGAGCCATACTAAAACCTAAAACGAGCGGAAATAAAGTCCAACAATAATTTAAACTTAAAGCGAAAAGAAATTAATATCAATGAATAATGAAACCCGAAATAAACAGAAATTAAAGTAAATAATTAGACCAATCCTGTATCCTAAAATGGACAGAACAAAATTACAAAAAACAGGAGTAGGGCTACCACCCCCTTAACCTTCTAATAGCCAATGCGTCATTTGTGCTTTACTTAACCACAGTATAAAATTTTTTCGTCCTCATATAAAAAAAAGTCGTCCTTTTCTTCATATTAATTAAAATAACTTTTTCCAAAAAATAAATTTTTCAAAGAAAAGTAAAGAACTCCATTAAAAAAAAAAAATGAGCAAAAAATAAAATAAAATAACCTACCAAGCGTTGAACAACCGCGTCCAATCGTCAATAATCAAAAGAAAGCCAACACGAGCAGAAATCACAGAAATTAACATATTCAACCTAAATACAACCAGAAACTTACTTGAGATGTGCGTAAAACCTGTGTGCCCTCTTATATCCAAAACGACATTTGTACTTTACTGAAAAAATATAAATGTTTTTACTTTTATAACTTTAATAAATCAAATAATATTAACATTTTGATTATTAAATATCAGTATATGTATATTAAACTGACAATGCACATTTATTTGTATTTTTTCAGTAAAGTGCAAATTTTGTTCCGGCCTTGGGAAGGCAGAGGGGTTTTGCGCCCAACTTATGTTAATTTTTTCTCTGTTTTAGTTTGAATCGGTTATTTATTATAATTTCCGTCCTTCGTGGGTTTAATTTATTAATCGATGCTGATTTGTGGTAGTTTTACTCATGGTAGATTATTTGATTTTATTTTTACTCATTTTTTGTTTAATGGAGTTCTTTACTTTTTTTGAAAAACTTATTTTGCGGAAAATTTTTTTTAATAGATTTCTGTTCGTTTTATATTGACATAGTCTTTTCAGGGAAAAAGAAAATAATAATAAAAGAAAAGTATAATAATACTTTACCTCCTCTAGTTGACCTGAAATGTAAAACTTGATACCATTCACAAAAAAATCTGTTTACTTTCTTTGATAGCTTGGATACACTTACGCTATTTTGATTTGGTTAAGTTTTAAGAGCAGAAGTAGCCCCGAAACATAATACCCTCAGTCGTTCTTTGGATACTGCTGAGTTGCCTTATTGGGAATTGGCATTATCACAGTGCATTTTGATTTAATCTTAAGGCAACATTTAGTTTTTAAATATAATGGACAAATGGGAGGGTGGGCGTGGGAGGGTGGGAGTAGAAGGGGGATTAGTTGCCCTCAAATCACTTTCGACTATTAAAAAGGGAATCAGCCCTTTCTATTTTCAGTCGAATGAGCCCTTTTTGAAGTTCCCACGACAACTCCTTCGATACGAAGGGCCCTGGTCTAAACAACAACAACACCAAAAAATAATACATTATACCCACATTGATCTTGACTATAAAAATGTCAAGCCTTCCAATCACTTTCGACTATCAAAAAGGGCACTAGGCCTTTCGATTTCCAATCGAATGAGCCCTTTTGGAAACTACAACGCTTTCTATAAACACCTTATATACCCCCAGGGCATAAATTATAACCCTTACCCTAAGGTCTGTTAGGGTGGTTGTCATCCTCTAAGACCGAATTTCCTGAACTTTCAACTACGTTAAACAAAATGGCTATCTCAAAATTTTGATTGGATGTGTTTGGGGAAATGGCGGGCGTGAGAGGGGCGGCAGTCGCTCTCCAATCACTTTCAACTATTAAAAATGAAACCACCCCTTTCAATTTCCAATCACATGAGCCCTTTTGAAGTTTCTACGACGACGCTTTCAATAAAAACCTTATATCCCCCCCGGGCATAACTTACAACCCTTGCCCTGAGGGCTGGGGGGGGGGGGTGTCATTCTCAAAGACCTAATTTCCAGAACTTTCTACTACTTCGAACAAAATTACTATCTGAAGATGTTGACTGGATGTGTTTGGAGGAATGGTGGGCGTGAGAGGGGGGTTAGTTACCCTCCAATCACTTTCTACTATTACAAAGGGCACTAGCCCTCTCAATTTCCAATTGAATGAACCCCATTTGAAGTTTTACGACAACTCTATCTATAAAAAAATTTATATGCCCTTAGGGCAGAACTTACATCCTTTGCCCTTAGGGCTCTGGGGGGGTTTGTCATCCTTAAATACATAATTTCCTGAACTTTCAACTATGTTGAACAAAATGGCTATCTCTAATTTTCGATTGAATGTTTTTGGGGAAATAGTGGGCGTAAGAGGAGGGTTAATCACTCTCCACTCACTTTCGACTATTAAAAAGGGCAATTTCAATTTCCATTCAAATGAGCCCTTTTTGAAATTTCTGTAACAACTTTCTATATAAACTTTATATGCCCCCAGGGCATAAGTTACAACCCTTGCAATGAGGGCTCTAAGGGGGTTATCATAATAAAAGACCTAATTTTAAGAACTTTCAACTACGTTGAACAAAATGGATATTTCAAAATTTTGATTGGATGTGTTTGGGAAAACGATGGGCGTGAGAGGGGCGTTAGTCTCTCTCCAATCACTTTCAACAACTAAAAAAGGCACTAGCCCTTTCAATTTACAATTGAATGAGCCCTTTTGAAGTTTCTACACTTTCAATACAAACCTTATATGTCCTCAGGGCATAGCTTACAGCCCTTGCCCTGAGGGCTGTGGGGGACTGTTCTCCTCAAAAATATAATTTCTGTCTGGAAGTCAAATACGCTGAACAAAATGGCTATCTCAAAATTTTGATTGGATGTGTTTCGGAAAAGGGTGGGCGTGGAAGGGGTGTTAGTCACCTTTCGATCACTTTCGACTATTAAAAAGGGCACAAGCCACTCCAATTTCCAACTGAATGAGCCCTTTTCGAAGTTTCCACGACAACTTCTTCGATACGAAGTGGCCTGCTCTAAAGGAAAAAATTATTAAATAATATATTGTGCCAACATCGTTCTTATATGCCCCCAGGGCATAGCTTAAAACCCTTGCCCTGAGGGTTATGGGGGAATGTCCTCCTCTTTATTTAGTCCCCGTTTCTTGTCTCGTTCTCGAGTGTCCCCGTTCTTTACTTAGACAGCCCGATTGCGCTGCCTATGATTTATACAACAGCTTTCTATATAAACCTTATATGCCCCCAGGGCATAATTTACAACCCTTGCACTGAGGGCTCTGAGGGGGTTATCGTCCTAAAAGACCTAATTTCCAGAACTTTCAACTACGTTGAACAAAATGGATATTTCAAAAATTTGATTGGATATGTTTGGGAAAATGGTGGGCATGAAAGGGGCGTTAGTCGCTATCCAATCACTTTCAACTATTAAAACCGGAACGGCCCCTGTGAAGTTCCAGGTGAATGAGCCCTTTTGAAGTTTCTATAACAGCACTTTAACCAAGAACCTTATATGCCCCCAAGGCATAGTTTGCGACCCGTGCTCTCAGGACTGTGGGGGGAGGGGCTGTAATCCTTATGCATGTAATTTCCAACTACGTAAAAACTTTCAACTACGTTGAATGAGATGGCTATCTAAAAATTTTGATTAGATGTGTTTGGGGAAAAGGTGGGCGTGAGAGGGAGTTAGTTCCCCTCAAATCACTTTCGACTATTAAAAAGGGTACTAGCCCTTTGAATTTCAAATTGAATTAGCCTTTTTTCAAGTTTCTACGACAAAGACTTCAATAAGAATCTTATATGCCCCCATAACTTATAACCCTTGCCCTGAGGGTTGTGGGGGAGTGTCCTCCTCAAAAACATATTCTCTAACTGGAAATCAACTTCGCTGAAAAAAACGACTATCTCAAAATTTTTATTGGATGTGTTTGGGGGAATGATGGGCGTGGGAGGGGGACTATTTCCCCTCCAATCACTATAGACTATTGAAAAGTGCACTAGCCCTTTGAATTTCCAATCAAAAGAGCCTTTTTTAAAGTTTCTACGACAACGCCTTCTTTAAAAACGTTATATGCCCCCAGGGCATAACTTAAAACCCTTGCCCTGGAGGTTATGGGGGAGTTTCCTCATCAAAACATATTTTCTATCTGGAAATCAACTACGCTGAACAAAATGGCTATCTCAAAATTTTGATTGGATGTGTTTGGGGGAATGATGGGCGTGGGGGGGGGCAGGTGCCCTCCAATCACTTTCGAAAATTAAAAAGGGCACTAGCCCTTTGAATTACCAATCGAATTAGCCTGTTTTTAAGTTTCTACGACAACGCCTTCTACAAAAACCTTATATGTCCCCAGGGCATAACTTAAAACCCTTGCCCTGAGGGTTGTGGGGGAGTTTCCTCCTCAAAACTTATTTTCTATCTGGAAATAACTACGCTGAACAAAATGGCTATCTCAAAATTTTGATTGGATGTGTTTGGGGGAATGATGGGCGTGGGGGGGGGGGGGGCTAGTTGCCCTCCAATTACTTTTGACTATTAAAAAGGACACTAGAACTCTTGCTTTCCGATCGAATGAGCCCCTTTCAAAGTTTCTACGACGACCCCTTCCATATGAAGTGCCCTGCTCTAAAGGAAAAAATAATAAATGATATATTGTGCCAATATCGTTGGCAAAACCCTTGCCCCGAGGGTTGTGGGGGAGTATCCTCCTCAAAAACATATTTTCTATCTGGAAATCAACTACGCTGAACAAAATGGCTATCTCAAAGGACCTCACAGATCTGGCAAAAAAAAATGAAAAAGATGCACGTTTAAAAAATCTGATATTAAAATTTATCTATCGAAAATCAGCCACCTGACGTTTGTAAGCCATTTATCACACGAGACCGGTGAATTCCCTAGTGGTCTTAAACTGGCAAAGGTAATACCATTGTATAAAGGGGGCAACAAACAAGAACTATCGAATTGCCGACTGATTTCGTTATTACCTATTTTTTTCAAAAATCTATTAAAAGATAATTCACAGGAGACTTTATGAATATTTGGATAAACTAGGAATATTGTGTGACAGCCAATTTGGATTCCGCAGTAAACATTCTACTAGCAATGCTGTTCACCCTCTTCGGGATATAGTCAATGGAGCTCTAGAAAAAGGTTTTATTCTTTCAACGATCTTTGTCGACTTCAAAAAAGCCTTCGACACTTTGGATTTTGAGTTGTTGCTGTGTCGCCTATCTAGTCTGGGGATAAAAGATGTTTACTTGGATTGGTTTAAATCATATTTGTATGGAAGGTCAACTAAAGTAATGCTTGGTGACATCGTTAGTGGAGTCTATCCTGTTAAATGTGGAGGTCCACAGGGATCAGTCCTGGGTCCGTTACTCTTTGTTGCATACGTCGATACTCTAAGGTTCTACGTACCTTAAGCAAATGTTACGGAATTTGCAGACAATACTGTTTTGACGATCTTTACACAGTCACTGGAAGAACTAGTGGATAAAGCAAACCGAACGCTGGAAAACCTTTTGGTGTTTACCTCCTTGAGTTACCTTGCTGTTAATACTTCTAAGACAAATTATATAATTTTTAGTAGGGTAGGAAAAATTTTAAATAGTGCTTCTATAGTATTTGAAAATATGTCGCTTTCAGAGGTTTTTGAAAATATATATTTAGGATTGTATGTTGATAATGATTTTAGTTGGAAGAAATATAAATATGATTTTGTCTAAACTCGCACAAGGTTTTGGAGTGATGCGGCGTTTGAAACACGTGTTTCCTTTAACTGCTTTAAGAAATGTATATCATACTTTTTTTCAACCCTTTATTGTTTATGGTTGCTGTACTTATACATTTAATTTTACTTCAAACATTAAAAGATTGTAGATTCTACAGAATAAGGCCCTACGAGTACTTGGTGAGTTTGTTCAGTATGAGAACACGCGTGAATGTTTTATCACTTTTAGAATTTAAACGTTCTTCAGATCAGTGACCATTAGGCGGGAGTGTTTACTTACCAATTGCTTAATAGATTATCCCCAGAATATTTTAGAGATTTTTTTAAGTTTAATTATGATTATCATCATCATAGGACTAGAGGTCGTGGAAGCTTAGTCTCAGAAGTAAGGAGTACGAGTCTATCTAGTTTTGCAATTAGAAATTATGCAGTTAATTTGTGGAATGGTTTCCCGGAGAGCATTAGGGAGTCAGAAAACCAGTTTCAGTTTAAAAATAGATTAAAAAAGTTTTTATTGGGTGGGAATTAAATATATATATATATATATATATATATATATATATATATATATATATATATATATATATATATATATATATATATATATATATATATTATTATTATTATTTGGGAGAGTTAAATTGTATTGAACGGTATGAAAAGAGAAAGGAAAAGTGAATGAGTTTGGTTTATGATAAAAGATTGTGTGACGCTGCTCAAGCCACAATAGTGGCTTAATAAAATGTCATACGTTCTTACCATTTCTACGTTTGTTGATAATATTATTAAAAAAAATGGGGTAAGTGCCAGTTAAGTATGGTGTAATTATTAGTTGAAAATAAAAGTCATCTCATCTCATCTCATCTCATCTCATCGCACTCGATATTGCATTTCCAATTTATCTAGCCTTTTTTGTAGTTTCTACTACAAAACGTTCTATAAAAACCTTATTTGCACAATTAACAGAGCATAAAACCCCTTTTACCGCGGGCGTTGGGAGAGTGAGCCTCTCGAAGTCTTATTTTCTATGTGTACGTCAACTAGCCTATGCTAAACAAAATGTTTATCTCAAAATGTTGATTGGATATGTTTGGGGGAAGGGTGAACGGGGGGGGGGCTAGTTGCCCTCCAATGAGTGTCGACTACCAAAAAGGGCACTAGCCCTTTGAATTTCCAATCAGATGAGTCCCTTTTGAAGTTTCTACGACAACGCCTTCTATAAAAACCTTATATACCCCAGGACATAACTTAAAACCCTTGCCCTGAAGGTTGTTGGGGAGTGTCCTCCTAAAAGGCATATTTTCTGTGTTGATATCAACTGTGCTTAACAAAAGTGCTGTATCAAAATTTTGATTGGATGTGTGTGGGGAAATGATGGGCGTGGGGGGAGGGGCTAGTTCCCCTCCAATCCCTTTCGACTATTAAGAAGGGAACTAGCCGTTTGAATTTCCAATCGAATGAGCCTGTTTTGAAGTTTCTACGACAACGCCTTCTTATAAATCCTTATATGCCCCCAGGGTATAAATTAAAACCCTTGCCCTGTGAGTTGTGGGGGAGTGTCTTCTGGGGGAGTCTCCTCCTAAAACACACATTTTCTATCCAGAAATCAACTAGCCTACGCTGAACAAAATGGCTATCTCAAAATTCTGATTGGATGTGTTTGGAGGATCGATGGGCGTGGTGGCTAGTTGCCCTCCAATCACTTTCAACTATTAAAAAGGGCACTAGCCCTTTGAATTCGCAATCGAATGAGCCTGTTTTGAAGTTTCTACGACAACGCCTTCTATAAAAACCTTATATGCCCCCAGGGCATAACTTAAAACCTTTGCCCTGAGGGCTGTGAGGAATTGTCCTCCTCAAAAACATATTTTCCATCTGAAAATCAACTACGCTGAACAAAATGGTTATCTCAAAATTTTGATTGGATATGTTTGGGGGAAGGATGGGCGTGGGGGGGCTAGTTGCCTTTCAATCCCTTTTGACTTTTAAAAAGGGCACTAGGCCTTTGAATTTCCAATCGAATATGCCTGTTTTGAAGTTTCTATGACAACACCATCTATAAAAACCTTATATGCCCCCAGGGCATAACTTAAAACCCTTGCCCCGAGGGTTACGGGGGAGTGTCCTCCCCAAAAAGATATTTTATATCTGGAAATCATAGACACCTATGATAGTAGCCAAGTCATAACGTTGATGGCAAGTTTGCAGAGTTCATTGCATCATTACTGACTTAATCGCTAAATTTGATGCCAATGAATCTTCTTAGACCTGAGTGGTTGAATGCGTTAAGGGATTGTATGCTGGATACTCTCAGAGCCCATGTCTCACAGCCGTATAGTGGGACAGACTGAGCGAGGGCCTGATATATCCTTATTCGTGTCTTCAAAAGGACTTTTTCTGGTTCCATAGAGAGTGGCTTAGCTGCGTGAAGACTCCAGTTGCTGAAGCAATACTCGGCTGAATTTCTGATATGTATCCTCCTATTGGGTCTACCAGAGAGCCTAGGTACTTGAATTCAGGTATCTCGTGTATAGGCAACTTTTTTAGTAAGATCTTGGGGTCTTGAGAGGATATACCAGACACCATGACTTTTGTCTTCGAGGAGATTATCGCCAGGCCCACTAGAGAGGATTCTTCAGCTACCTTCTATAGCATGGATTGGGCTTCTGAACAAGATTCAGCTAATAAGCTAATATTGTCGACATAGTCCAGATCGGTGATCGTGAAGTTCAGAATTACTTTAACCCCTGAGAAGGTCAAGCTTGCTCTGGTCATGATACCGTCAATCACAAAATTAAATGAAACAGGAGATAATATACATCCTTGTCGGGCACCAAAATCAATTCGGAATATCGATGAGAGCTCCCCACCGACCTGCATTTGGGATCGCGTACGCTGGTAGTATGCTTGAACAAGCCTGACTATCTTGTTCGGTGTCTCCATCCTCCGTCTTGGCCTTCCAGATTCTATCCATTAGAATAGAGCTAAAAGCCTTCATAAAGTCAATAAATAAAGATACTGTTGGTTTCTGGTGTTTTGCCCTGTGTTCAAGGATTTTTCGGAAGACGAATAGCTGGTCGATTGTTCCCATGCCTGGGTAGAATTTGTCTTTAGCCCTTTTTGAAGACCGGAAGGATAATAGAGTTTCCCTAATCGCGTGGAACCATCTCTTCTTTCTATATACGATAAGTTAGCTCATGGTGCCTGCTTACAAGTGCTCTTGCTCCATACTTCTGAAGTTCAGCCGAGATCAAATCAGGACCAGGGGGTTTATTAATTTTCAGGCACTTGATCGCTCGTCGGGCTTTATCTAACGTGGGGGGACCCAAGCTCACATCTTTGTAGACACTACTGGGTGGGTTTGGTTCCTGCAGGGCAGCGGCAAGGGTTATGGCTACGCTGATTTTGATTTGTTATTGTGGAGAGTTGGTGCTGATTAAGCAGTTGGTCAAAGTGCTCCTTCCAACGATTGATTATTTCACATTTCTTTTTAGAGTAACTTGCCGTTTTCATCTTCGATGGAGGTACCAGTAGGTTTGAGTGATTTACTCCTAATTGATTCTAGGAGCTGATAAATCTTCCTGGCCTCGGATCTTGATGCAGCCGCTTTCAAGTCTTCGACGATTTTCTCCCAGTACTGGTTCTTATTATTCTTATCCGACTGGTGGCATTCTCTTCTCAGGCGCCTGAACAACTACGATTTTTTGTTTGAAATTGTTTGCTTGCACTCAGCCAGCTGGAATGTGCGTGTTGACATCCATCCCTCGGAAATTATTTTTCGCTATCCTATCGTAGTTTTTGTGGCCTTGTGGATTGCATTGTGAATGGTTACCCACCCTCTACCCAAGCTGGGAGTTTGCTCGTCGGTCGTTTGCACTTGGATAGCTTCAAATCAATTAGAGATTTCTAAACTGAATGCCTGTCATATAATAGGATCATTGAAGCGATTGGTGTGAAATATTCATGGAGGTTTCATCTTGGGGCGTGCTGCTAGTCACAATTTTAGATCTAGCTTGACCAGGAGATGATCCGACCTATGTTTTGAACCAATGTCTGCTATAATCAATCTGGCTTTTCACTCTACCATCTCTTGATTACCACGTGGCTGTATGGCTGGGCTTGTGTTTGAATAGTGTATTGGTAATGACCAAATCAATGGTCATGGCAAACTCAAGAAGCCTTGATCCCATGCTACATCTGGTTCCAAAACCAAACAGGCCAATGACAGACTCAGTATTATATATTTTTATGTCGCTTCTGGCGTCAAAGTCACCTCCAATCAAGGTGAGGTCTCATATCGGGACCTTCTTAAGTTTACAAGTTAGAAGTTGGTAAAAAAGATCTGCTTTGCTCTCCGATGCGTCTCTGATTGGAGCTTGAGCCTATACTATAATAACTGGCATGTTGAATACGTGGAATTTGAATCGCACTCTTGCTACTCTATGTGAGATAGGCTCCCACTCGAGAAGTGGCCTCGATGCAAGGGTGCTTTACCATATGCAGATTCATCAAGGGATCTGGAGTTGAAAAGGGAGAATAAAGAGTCTTCCTGGGAAGTTCTAATCTCTAAGCTTTCCACAATACTGTTGAATCGAGTTTCTGAAACGTGCATAATATCTATGCTATAACGATAAAATTCCCCAGCAATGAACAAATGAGTCGTCAGGCATTTGATCGAACAGATGTTCCAGCACCTTACACTGAGGGGCTTTTTACATTTTCCGAGAAGGCCAATTTTTCCGCCAATTTTTCCGAGAAGGCGTCGATGAAACCAACAAGACAATACTTGCCAGGAATGCCGTAGTATTGGTTGGACTCTTAACATTGATTTGCATTTGGATGTTTCATGGAAATGCGTTTAACCATGCAGGTCTTTAATCACTGACGGTTTGGCCTAGCCCTCTCTGTGGGACTAGACTAACCTGTTTGAGGGATCACATCTCCCAATTCCATCAGAACCGTCTAGACTATTTAAACCCAACCTAGTTCACAGAAGCTTTGGTCAGGTTGTCACGTCTTTTTTTATGTAACCAACTAGAAAAAAAATCAATAAACACACCTATGAAAAGAAAAAAGACACTTAATGAAAAACATACCCGAAATATAGGAATGAAAAAATAATCTGATAAATAAATAGAAATTATCTCTAACAATTTATAAATCAAAACTAACGTTTAAAAAATCAGCCACCAGACGTTTGAAAGTGGCAAAGGAATGACAGCCCCAAGCAACAGCTGGAAGTGTATTCCATTCTCTTGAAGGTGCAATAGGGATTATTATATTATCAACACAACACAGGCAATGTGATGAGCTTATATATATATATATATATATATATATATATATATATATATATATATATATATATATATATATATATATATATATATATATATATATATATATATATATATATAGATACTTTATTAGCGGCTAAACCGAAAATCCAGTATTTCATATCTACAACTACAAAAAAAAAATGTAAATTGACACTAAAAAGAAATGAAAAATAAACAGAACAACTGAAAAGAAAAAGAACTACTTTAAAAAAACAAAAACTACGAACTAAATAGTAAGCAAAGGCTATCACTGTAGAAATCAACTATGAACATAAATTTACAAACACTAAGCAAATACAAATTGAAAGAAGAGAAGGTTAACAGATGATTTAAACTTTTTATATGAAGAGCTTTCGGATATAAAATTAGGAGACTGGAATACAATTCGAAGTGTCACAATTAGCTGTGCAAAAGTAAACAAAACCCATGCAAGGACAATGGAAATTATGTTTGAGCAGGACACTCCCCCCACAGTCTTCAGGGACAAGGGTTATAAGTTATGCCCAGGGGACAAATATGGTTCTTATGAAAGGAATGCTCTTATAAACTTCAGAGAGGGCTCATTTGATTGGAAATTGAAAGTTCTAGTTCAGTTTTTCAGCATCAAAAGATATTGGAGGGTAACCAGCTCCCCCCCCCCCCAAACCCCCTTTTCCCAAATGCATCCAATGAAAATTCTAAGATAGCTATTTTGTGAAAAATAGTTCAAAGATCATATAGAAAAAATTCTGGTGTCGATACAACCCCCCCCCCACGCCCCTTTTTCCCAAATGCATCCAATAAAAATTTTGAGATAGGCATTAAGTTAAAAATTGCTCAAAAGTCAAATAACAAAAACTCAGGTATCGTCACAACCCCCCCAGGCCCCGTAGGCAGGCATTGTAAGTTATGCCCTGGGGCATATATGTTTCTCATGAAAGGGATGATCGTATTAACTTCAGAGCGGGCTCATTTGATTGTAAATTGAAAGTTCGAGATCACTTTTTAATAGTCAAAAGAGATCTGAGGGCAGCTAGCCCCCCCCCCCACGCCTTCTTTTTCCAAACTCATCTAATGAAAATTTTGAGATAGACATTTTGTTAAAAATAGTTCAAAGGTCGTATAAGAAAAACTCCGGTGTCAATACAATCCCCCAGGGCCCAGGGGAAGGCGTTCTAAGTTATGCCCTAAGGGCATGTACGGTTCTTATGAAAGTGATGCTCGTATAAACTTCATAGAGGGCTCATTTGATTAGAAATTGAAAGTTCTAGTTTACTTTTTAGTCAATAGAGTTAAGGGCAACTAACCCCCCCCCCCAAAGCCTTTTTTTCCCTAAACCCATCCGCTACAAATTTTGAGATAGCCAGTTTTTTGGAAATTATTCAAAAATTATATAACAAAAACCCCCCTTGGCCCCCATAGGCGTTGTAAGATATGCCCTGGGGGCATATATGGTTCTTATGAAAGGAATGCCCGTATAAATTTCAAAGAGGGCTCATTTGATCGGGAATTGTAAATTCTAGTTAAATTTTTAAGAGTCAAAAGATATTCGAGGGCAACTAGTTTCCCCCACACACCCTTTTTCCCCCAAGCCCATCGGATAAAACTTTTATAATAGCCATTACATTAAAAATAGTTTTAAGGTCAGATAAGAAAAATTCCTGTGTCGACGCAAGTAGGGAGTCAGGTATTATTCCTAACAGAACATAATTTATTCACTGATTATTGATCCACTAACGGGTCAATGACACCTTTTTCAAGGTCAATCAGGGGCTGTTTCTAAGTGTATTGACTCCGGGACGAAGTTTGCACATGCGCATCGTTTTATATCGTAATCATACAATAAATGTGTTTGTACTATATTAATTTTCTCCTACTCGTTAAGCCTAGAGTAAGGATACCAGCAGAGACTTCTAAAATAAAATATCAAAGATAAAAAAAATTTCATTGAATATAGCACTTTAACATTTTTTTTTCTTAAGAAATCAACCATTTCTATTTTTCATCAATACTATTTAGATAAAATTATCCTTCTGATCATTTATTGATTCTTTAAATAAATATTTATAATGCTTATTAAATATATGACATCCTCCTCCACTGCCGCGTCCTCAACGATAATAACTTAAATTTGAGATGATGGTATTGTAAGTATTTGAATACTGGCATCATCACCATCATCATTATTGATTATTTCTATATTCCTCAAAAGGGGCTGTCCTCATATAAGCGATCATCATCATTATTGATTATTTCTATATTCCTCAGAAGGGGCTGTCCTCATATAAGCGACCATCATCATTATTGAGTATTTCTATGGTCCTAAAAAGGGGCTATCCTCATGTAAGCAATCATCGTCCTTAACACAGACTCAGGCCAAAGGTCTCCTTCATACCAAATCATCTGATTTATACGACAGTCCACCTTCTGTGTCGTAGATCTCCCTTATATCATCTCTAGTATGTTCGCTACTGTTAAAAAGAAGGAACTCTTCTTCAGATACTGTTGAACTCTATGTGTCCCATATGTTCTCTCTCTAGTGGAGATACTCGGGTGTGCTCTATAAATTTAACAAACAGGATTACTTAACATTTTTCATTATATTCATAATTGTCATATTTAAAATTCATCAATTAGCCAGATATCTAAACTTTGAATTTTTTTTATGAATGCAGGACGAGATTTATGTCATTGATTAAAGCCTGTACGAGATTTGATGTCTTTAGTAAAACCTGGAAAAAACCTTCCCGATAACTAAGTTTTTCAAAGAAAAGTAAGGGGATGAGATTGAACCATTAAAAGAGAAGAAATAAAGATATGTTAAAATTACTACTAACATAAATTACTATGGATAAACAAATGACAACCAAAGCAATTTGATGTTTTAATTTATTATCATGTCAAATTAGAAGAAACAGTTAATGCAACAAATAAAATTGGGGTCATCACCCTCTAAAACACTGCAAAAGGATGCATGGCATATATTTTGATCCAAAGCTGGAATTGGTTTTAACCAAAGTTTCTAATTTGAGCCAGAGAAATGTATTTTCCATACAAAAAAACTATAGTTTACGGTCAAAAACCTTTATTAGTTCAATTTTTCCGGAAATGGTTTATTTTTCGATCAAAAACTGGACTTTTCCTAACCAAAGATGCAGGATTACTTAATAGTTTTCTTTATATCTATAATTTTCTTACAAAAAACTAGAGTTTACGGTCAAAAAACCTCTATTAGTTCAATTTTACGGAATAGATTATTTTTCAATCCAAAGCTGGACTTTTTCTAACCGAAGATTAACATATTAGCCTAGAAATTATATTTTTTATAATTTTCTTACAAATAACTATAGACTGCGATCAAAAACCTTTTTTAATTCATATTTTATGGAAATAGTTTATTTTTCGATCCAAAGCTGGACTTTTTTCTAACCAAAGTTTCAGGTTAGGTTAGGTTAAGTATTTAATATATGCTATGCTTTACCCCCTACCCCTAATGTGCATATATATAGCCCAAATTGGTTTCTAATCTATTAAATTTTCATTCTATTTTTTTATATTAGCATTAACCAAACCTGACCTTTTTCTTGTATATAATCTATTAAGCGCAACAGTACCGTTGTTTCTTTGTAACCTAAGATATAGTAAAAAAATGGCAACGCTTCGTTATCGTAACTTATCTATCCATTTAGGAACATAAGTAAAATAATTGAGCTTGAACTGTATTACTCTTAGGATTGATCCAACTCAATCCACACAGCTTGAATGATGAGGGTAGGTATGTGGGAAATTCAGATCCTCAGGCTTGGAGAGCACGCCCTTACATTTTTGCACCAAATTACAGTTTTATGAGTATGGCGCTCATAATAAAAACTGCTTCTAAATGGAGAATCCAAATTACGAGCACTCGGTGTGGACAAGAAATTCCCTTGTATAACAAGTATGTATAATTCTAAAGATAACACCAAAAACATTGTATCTCACTCATCAACTTGGCACTTGCTAAGAAACTCTTCAGCACACGACTTAACGAGAGCCTTACCCACAAGACATTTCAGAAAAAGCCAAATCTGTAAAATTCCTTTTTAAACACAGCAGAAGTTCAGAAGCATAAGAAATTAAAAACATACTATCGCACTTGCGCATCAAATTAGCAAAAATGAATTATTTTAAGAAAGTGAGCTG
This sequence comes from Artemia sp. Qi Xiang Cuo, assembly GCF_049724085.1. NCBI lineage: Eukaryota > Metazoa > Arthropoda > Branchiopoda > Anostraca > Artemiidae > Artemia > Artemia sp. Qi Xiang Cuo. The sequence continues at coordinate 62,663,172 of NC_142800.1, forward strand.
TATTTGTTAGAGTGTCAGAAACATTACATATTTAATTTAACCCTTTTTTGAGCTATAATAATGTTTGGTGTGATTGACACAGAATATATTGGGCCTTTCAATATTCCACAACTGGCATTATTTTCGAAGCAGCTTTCTTACTGATAGAAGAACAACGGAGTGAAGTTCATAGCTATAAATGGAACCTCAAATACAATATGCATAAGTACGAGAAAAACAGATGGAGTCCAACATTGAATTTTATAAATCGAAACGGCTTTTACATTAAAACCGTAAGACCACGTAATGAAAATAGCAATGAAATAAAACATATACAGGAGGAAATTCAGGAAATATGCAGTGTTTTCGGTGTGCAAGATATATATGTTAAGGGAAACATACCAACTGATAAACTCTTACTAGAAAAATGTGATAAGGACATAGCACTATTCAATTTAGAAGACTTCAATGTGAGGAATACCTGCATTCGGTACATGATCCGGAAGATAAAGTTAGATATTTCGCTCAATGGGTGCTGGAAAAGATACCTGACATGGAAAAATGTATCAGATATCCAAAGACCTAAACTCATATTCCTCCTCATATCAAATGAATTAAGCTACTTTTAAATATTTCAATATGTATTTTTTCAAAATGTTTTAATATGTTTAAACAATAAACATCTTAAGCCTCAACCGTCTTTATTCTTTAGAATAGTTCATCACCATGAAAATTATACTTTCAGATTCAGCATGTCAGGGAACACACTTTCAGGCTCAACATGTTGGAGAACCCTAAATGATCATCCCTAAAAAGGTAAGTTAACCTAAAAGGTTAAAGAATTTTTCTGAAATCACACTTTCAGATTCAGCATGTCAGGGAACACACTTTCAAGCTCAACATGTTGGAGAACCCTAAATGCTCATCCCTAAAAAGGTAAGTTAACCCTTGGAGAACCCTAAATGATCATCCCTAAACAGGTAAGTTAACCCTAAATGGTTAATGAATTTCTCTGAAATTACACTCTCAGATCCAGAATGCCCAAGAAGTCATACATTACTTTTCAACTTCATGTATATCCCAACACCAAGCAATTCAGCAATGAAAAAGAAATATGTTACAGATCAATTCAAACTTTTTACTGAGAAAATAAAAAGGTTCCACTTCAATTCAAATTTTTCTCAAAGAGATGAAAAAATTTAAGTTCTGCTCCAAATCTATCATAGAAGATAGAAAAAGTTATATTTTGTTCATGAATATTCACCATGAAGATAAGGAGCTAAACTTTAATTCTGAGTTTTCTCGAAGAAGTGCAAAAACGTTCAAGTTCTCTTCTGAATTTTCTTAAAGAAGAGGAAAAGTTAGCTAAATTCTTAATTTTACCAAAGAAAATGAAAAAAGCTTCCACTTCAGCTCATAATTTCAAAAAGATATAAAAAATTTAAATCTCTGTTCTAAATTTACCCATAAAATGACATTTTATTGAACCATAGAAATGAATAGTCATATGATTTTATTGTAAAAGCCACTATACTTTATAAAATTCTTTATTTCATGTTTCATCTCCTTAACATTTCCGGAAAATTTTAAATTAATATACACAATCTTAAAGGAGTTTAGATCTGATTACGGGGTTCTGAAAGTAAAAGTAAAATCTTTAACGAGAAATAAAAAATAAAATTTAAACTTACATTAATTACATCAGCACCATGTGGGACATCAAATTGATTAGACTGTACAATAACTGTTTGCCCTTGAAGAACCGGAGACTTCACTAAAGCTATTCATTTCAATATGCACTGAAGTAAAAAGTATCAAAACCAAATAATATATATGAGAACAACAGTACAACTCTTTCAATAATTAAATTAACCAATGTTATTTAGAAGTACAAAACAGTTCGCAAGCTATAGGACTTCTTTCATTTACATATAGACTTCAAAGTCCCCCGCAATGAAACAATTATAACAACCCGAGGGCTTTATTCTTAAAATGAATACGTCGTTCTATTATTAAAGACAGTTTCAAGCTCATATCAGCAAAAATGTGAAATGTTTGCATTTTTGGCCAGAAAAAGATCACGAATGTCTATTTATTTGTTTCTTTATTTTTTCTTGTTGTTTTTTTCCATGGGTTATCATATCGATCCAGTGGGCCTAAAACGTCGATAGAGGGCTGATTCTAACAGAAATGGAAAGTTCTAGCACCCTTTTAAGTGACAATAAATCGTGAGCCCCATCCCACACCGCTTTTTCCCAAAATCGTCCGATAAAAATTTTGACATAGCTTTTTTTTCTTTGGCATAGTTGAAAGGCCCAATAAGTATGTCTTTAGAGATAAAATGATCCCCCTACAGCCCCTTGGGAAATGTCCTTAAGATATAAATTTACCTATTGTTATATTTATTACTGGGAACTATGTATACTGGGTTTTATACTGGGTATTAGAGAAATACATTTCTCTGGCTTAAATGTGAAACTTTGGCTAGAAAAAGTCCTGCTTTGGATTGAAAAATAAGCTATTTCCATAAAAATTGAACTAATTGAGGTTTTTGACCGTAAACTCTAGTTTTTTTGTAGGAAAATTATTGATATAAAGAAAAATATTAAATAATCCTGTGTCTTTGGTTAGGAAAAGTCCAGCTTTGGATCGAAAAATAAACCATTTCCGTAAAAATTGAACTAATAAAGGTTTTTGACCGTAAACTATAGTTTTTGTATGGAAAATACATTTCTCTGGCTCAAATATGAAACTTTGGTTAAAAAAATTCCAGCTTTGGATCGAAAAATATGCCATGCATCCTTTTACAGTGTTTTAGAGGGTGGTGACCCCAATTTTATTTGTGGTATTTACTGTTTCTTCTAATTTGACATGATAATAAATTAAAACTTCTGATTGCTTTGGTTGTCATTTGTGTATCCATAGTAATTGTTTTAAGTATTAAGTTTGACATATTTTTATTTCTGCTCTTTCAATGGTTTAATCTCATTCCCTTACTTTTCTTTGAAAAACTTAGTTATCGGGAAGGTTTTTTCCTGGTTTTACTTAAGACATCAAATCTCGTACATGCTTTTATGAATGACATTAAATCTCGTCACGTATTTATAAAAAAAAAATTCAAAATTTAGGTATCTAGCAAATTGATGAACTTTAGACATGAAAATTATGAATATAATGGCAAATTTTAAGTAATCCTGTTTGTTAAATTTAGAGAACACTCCCAAGTATCTCCAAGAGGGAGAGAACATATGGTACGCATAGAGTTTAACTGAATCTGAAGAAGAGTTCCTTCTTTTTAACAGTAGCGAAGATTCTACAGATGATATAATGAAGATCTACTGCACAGAAGATGGACTGTCGTATACATAAGATGATTTGGTACGGAGGGGGCCTTCGGCCCGAGTCTGTGTAGAGAACGATGATCGCTTATATCAGGATATGCCCCTTCTGAGGAATATAAAAATAATTAATAATGATGATAGTGATGATGCCAGTATTCAAATACTTACAATACCATCATCTCAAATTGAAGTTATTATCGTTGAGGATGGGGCAGTGGAGGAGGATGTCATATATTTAAAAAGGCTTATAAAAATCTATTTAAAGAATCAATAAATGATCAGAATGATAAATTTATTTAAATAGTATTGATGAAAAAAATAAATAGTTTATTTCTTAAGAAAAAAAAACATTAAACTGCTATAATCAATGAATTTTTTTTATCTTCTATATTTTATTTTAGAAGTCTCTGCTGGCATCCTTACTCTAGACTAAACGAGTTAGGGAAAATTAATATAGTACAAACAAATTTATTGTATGATTACGACATAAGACTTAAGATTGGTAATAATAATTATATTTATCGTTAAATGATATATGAGAGCTCTTCCAGCCCGATTTTCGGTGTTTAAATGCCATGCCATAAAATAACCCCTTATTCTTTATTTTTCATAGCAAAGTATTATCTTCTTTTGAATGCTACTATTCACAGTACTCACTGTCATACCTTGCACTGTATTTGTGTGTCTTCGATTTTTCATCACTGTCTATACTGCAATATATTGAGTTATCTCTGCATAGAAACCCCCCCTGTCCCTGACTCTTCTTTCGAGCTTCCTTTTCAGCATTATCAAACCTTGTTTTATAAGAGCTTGCTTGCAATCTGTATAAATTTCTCTCCATATCATCTATGATTTTTCTCCTCATTTCCTCTAGATTTTTCTCCTCTATCCCTGCGTCTACACTGTCTAAGCATGTAGTATGTTCATGATAATACTCAAAATCATGATGATGTTCTTTACATATAGAACAGTCACAAAAAATGATATTTCTAACTCGACAAGATCAACCAAAGGATCAGGCATCTCATGATCAGGGGCATATTGCGCAGGCAATAACGGTCTGGAAGGGGGGAGATGAGGTATGGATGGGCTATGCATCGTCGACCGTTTTAGTGGTGTGGGATTATTATTATTCCTTGCCCTATTCATTGGGCCTGTCAACTCATAATTGTCCTAAAAAGGAAGAAACAATTTAGTATAAAATATTGACTGCCTGTTAGAGAACCTCCTTCTACAGATTTTATTGTAAGACATAATTTTGTCTAAAAAGCATCTGTCATTGTCCCAAAGAAGCCCCTCCCCCTTTTCAGCAAAGCAAAAAGTAAAATTTGTAATGATAAAGCAAGGTTTAGAAATCAAAAGTTTTTTATACAAAACGTGTGAGAAATTAGCCTTCACAATCAAAAGTCTGTAGCCTTAGGAACTAAATCAATGTTTTTATCTTTACCTTTAAGAAAAAATTTAAAAACATACCTAGAGACGCAACGCATATATTTGCACATTATTCCTCTAGTGTCAGAAGTTTATATCATTTAAAAGGGACCTGCATTTCAATGAAACTTCTCATAGTAGGTGTGTATCTTTTTCTTAGCCCCTGTCCCCCCTCAGATAAACACTGAGCACACAAAATTGAAAACAAATAATATCTGAAACTATTTATTATAGGTAACACATACACCCTTAGTAAGTCAAAGCATCTCCTGCAGTTAAATTGACGGGACTAAAAAAGTATATTCTTCTGCAAAAACTCTGCTATCCTAACTCATATGGATATAGCACACACGATGATCACTTGATGGGTGTCAATAATTATCCCTATTTAAATCTTAGCGGCTTAATATCATAGTGGGAATCGGCATACCTAAGAGTTGACGGTTGTAAGTTGTCACTTTTGCTAGGATAGAGAAAGCATGAAAATTACATGAATTTGTCGAAAAAGGGAATTATTTCCAATGAAAGAATTTAAATCGTTAACAGTGGGGGGGGGGGGTTACATGGTAAAAAAGAGCGTATTTTACGCTTTCTAACAACTATAAACATCACAGAATGGAGTTTATATTGGGGGGGGGGGGTATACCCTGAATTTGAATATACTGGAGGGGGACTACAAAATGATTTTATTTGGAAAAAACCCAAGAAAATTTACTAAATAGAACTCACATTATAAATCGATGTAGCTAAAGTTTCCACATCAATAATATCAAATGTACTCTCAATGATGCCTTGAGACTGTATTATAAATCAACACATTTCCATTATATGCAAAATCTCAAGGGTGAATTGTGATGTCAGGGAAACCTCGTGTAGATCCCTGACTGACCTAGAAATAGACAAATGATTCTGTTCCGTCACCGGATCAATACATTTAGAAAAATCCCCTGATTGGCCTAGAAAGAGACACGTGATCCTGCTCCGTTAGCGGATCAATACATTGTCCGTTAGTATTCAGTGCGCATGTGCAAACTTCGTCCCGGAGTCAATACACTTAGAAACAGCCCCTGATTGACCTTGAAAAAGGTGTCACTGACCCGTTAATGGATCAATAATCCATGAATGAATTGTGTTCTGTTCGGAGTAATACCTGACTCCCTACTGACGCAGCCCCCCAGGGACCGGAGGCTGGCATTATGAGTAATGCTCCAGAGGCATATATAGTTCTTATGGAATGTATGCTCGTATAAACTTCGGAGAGGGCTCATTTGATTGGAAATCGAAAGTTCTTGTTCACTTTTTAAGAGTCAAAAGTGATCGGAGGGCAAATAGCCCCTCCCCCCTCCTCTACGCCCTAAATGCATCAGATAAAAATTTTTAGATAGACATTTTGTTAAAAATAGTTCAAAGCTCCAACAAAAAACCTTCGATGGTGACACAGCCCCCCAGGGCCCGCGGTAGGCGTTTTAAATCATGCCCCTCAGACATATTTGGTTGCTATGGAGGGGTTGCTCGTAGAAACTTCATATTGGGCTCATTTGATTGGAAATTGAAATCTGTAGTTCACTTTTTAAGAGTCGAAAGTGATTGGAGGGCGGCTAGCCTCCCCCCCACTCCATTTATTTTTTTCCCAGTGACACTTCATATAGAAGGGGTCGTCGTATAAATGCAAAGAGAGATTATTCGATGGAAAATCAGGTGTACTTGTGCCCTTTCAGAGAGTCAAAAGTAATCAGAAAGTAATTGGCCCCCCATGCCTCTTTTTCCCATATACATTTGATAAAATATTTTAGATAACTATTTGGTTAAAAATATTTTCAAGATCGTTTAACGAAAACTCCTCTATGCAATACCATGTCGTTAAAAATGGTTCAAAGGTCAGATAAGAAAAGCTCTTGCGCTCACGCAACCACCCCAGGGCCCGGGGCAAGCCTTGTAATTATTGCTCTGGGGGCATATATGGTTCTTATGGAAGGCATGCTCGTATACACTCGTATACAAGGAGAGGACTCATATGATTGGAAATTGAAGGTTCTCGTTCACTTTTTAAGAGTCAAAAAAGATTGGAGGACAACCAGAACACCTCTCCACGCCATATTTTCCTCAAACCCATCCGATAAGAACTTTGAGAGCCATTTTTTCAAAATAATTCAAAGGTCAGATAGCAAAAACTCCGGTATCGACACAACCCCCCAAGGCCCAGGGGCAGGCATTGTAAGCTATGTCCTCGGGCCGTATGTGGCTCTTATGAAATGGGATGCTCAAATAAACTTCAGAGAGGGTTCATTTGAATGGAAATTAAAAGTTGTAGTTCATTTTCTCAGAGTGCAAAAAGATCGGAGGGCAGCTAGCCCCTCCCGCCCTCCACACCCTTGGGTTTATCGGATGAATAAACCCATGCGATAAAAATTTGAGGTGATCATTTTGTTAGAAATAGTTCAACCATCAGATATTAAAACTCCGGGGTCAACACAACTCAGGAGGGCCCAGGTACAGGCGTTGTAAGTTATACTCTGGGGATACATATGGTTCTTATGGAAGGGATACTCGCATAAACTTCAGAGAGGGCTCATTTGATTGAAAATGGAAAGCTCTAGTTCACTTTTAAAGAGTCAAAAGAGACCGAAGGTTAATTAGCCCCCCTCTCCCACACACCCTTTTCCCCCAAACCCATCCGATAAAAAATTTGAGATAGCCATTTTGTTAAAAATAGTTCGAACATCAGATAATAAAAACTCCGAGGTTGACACAAACCCATTTTTTCACTTTGATATTGTTACTTTGATACCAGTTTTGATGCTTTGATGAATATTTTTTTTTTTTAAAGTTTGATTTTGAAATAAGGAATTTTTAAAAACTTGAAACTTTTTGCAATCAAAAACGAACAAAAATTAATTAAGATAAAACTTTCCGAAAAATAAGTTTTTCAAATAAAAGTAAAGGCAATTTTAAAATTCAGATCAGAATATACAAATACATGTTAAAATTAACAAAAAACACGACCCGAAATTACTATTAAAGAATAAATGAAACCCAAAACGAACAGAAATTAAATAAACAATCATATCAAAAACATACAACTAGTAATAATATGAACGAATAAATAGATCTTAAAGAGAGTAATGCTTAGATTGAATATGAATATAAAGCTTAAAACGAAATATACATATTTTCCTATTGAAGTATAAATAAAACTTAAAACGAACAGAAATTAAACAAACAATCAATGCAAACAAACATACAACAGTTATATGTAAATTAATAAATAAATCTTAAAACGAGTGAAACTTGAATTTAATATGCAAATCAAGCTTGAAACGAACAAAAATCACTACAAACAAGAGTTTGGGTATGACCTCCTTCTCTCACTCTATAAGTCTAAAACCTACTGCGTCATTGGCGCTTTATTGAAAACTAAATACGTCATCTACGGTACTTGGAAAGTATTAAAAACATCAAATTTAGTATTCGAGTTATAATGAAATTAACTTATGAAAGATTAATCAGTTAAAGAATTTCTTTCATTGTTATTTTACTTTAATTGTCAATTCTCTAATAGCTGGATAGGAAAATATTTGTAATATAATTCGTTTTCAGTTAAGCGCCAATGACGCAGTAGGCTTTTGGTTCTTATTTACAGTTAAGAAAGGAGGCATTATCCAAACACTTGTTTGTAGTGAAACTATATTCATCTTGAACAACTTTAAAAAGAGCTAATAAATTAAACTGAATATTTGATGTATAATGATATTAATTGCTGAAAGCTCATCAGTTAAAAATTTTACTATAATTTTAATATTTATTTTCAATATTAAGTACAAAAGAAAATATTTGTCATAAAATTGGCTTTCAGTAAAGCACCAATGACGCAGTAGGTTTTAGACTTTTACAGTGAGAGAAGTAGGTTAAAACCAAACTCTTGCTAGTAATGATTTTTATTCTTTTCAAGTTTGATTTGCATATTAATTTTATGTTTCACTCGTTTTAAGATTTATTTATTAATTTACATTAATATCTACTGTAAGTTTGTTTGCATTGATTGTTTATTTAATTTCTGTTCGTTTTAAGTTTTCATTTATGCTTCAATAGGAAAATATGTTTTTTTTTTGTTTTAAGCTTGATTTTCATATTCAATCTAAGCATTACTCGCTTTAAGATCTATTTATTCGTTTATATTATTACTTGTTCTATGTTTTTGCTATGGTTGTTTATTTAATTTCTGTTAGTTTTGGATTTCATTTATTCTTTAATAGTGATTTCTGGTCGTTTTGAGTTTGAATTTTAAAAGGTATTTGTATCTGCTGAGTTAAAGTTTAAAATGGCCTTTACTTTTCTTTCAAAAACTTATTTTTAGAAAAGTTTTTTTTAATTAATTATGAAAAGAGGCTATACTCCGCAAATTTGACTGGAAAATAAACATCCAAATAAAGAATCGTTCCAGCCGATAAATAATTGTCTACATAATTCCACTTTGGTTATAGGAAGATCAGTGCAAACCGAGGATGGTATAAAAGACCTGCTCCCACTAAATTCTACTCCACCTTTTTGTGAACCCCTTTGTTCTTTATGCTTACAACTCGAATGGACTATCTCAAATTTTGTAAGTTTCTTCTTTATCTTGAACCATATGCAAAAAAAAACACGGTTTCCTGTGAATGTTTTTTACTTTTCGGATTGTTTCGAAGTCAAAAATACGGCACACGAGGAAACTCTCAAGTATGGCTTATGCGCAGTTGTCACCGTCTTCTTATCCGAGTTTTGTTCAAATTAAAATTAATTTGTTTAACATAAAAAATACAAACAAATTTACAGCATCCATCTACAAAAACCCGAAGGTTTGTTTACGATGGCTGCTAATCCATTATTATAAAGCTCTACATCCACATAAAAACTATCTCTTTACGGGGAAAAAAGTTGATTCTGTGTTCTTCTCTTGTGTTTTTTATCTTTCTTGTCGTTATCCCTCTTTTATACTTTTTTTGTCTTTAAGTGTTTCCAATAGACAAATGAACAAAAAAATTAACCGCTTATTTTGTATGAACTGCTAGCATGCATAGGAATGACAAAACTGAAAAAAAACAGTAAAGAAGAGAGAAATAATGATAATACAAGCCAGTGAAAACTTAAACTATAATGCAAATATTTGGGTCAAGACCTCCGCTTGACCATCCTCAGTGCATGATAATAAAACAAAAATTACTAATAAAAATCCAAGGATAATATAAAAAATCCAACCTTAAAACAAACACAAGAACTAAAATACAAATACCCTCTCAATGTACTTAATTTGATGCATCTTTTAGATGTCTCTCAAATATTAGTCTACGGAAAGTAAGTCTTTTATCTCTTGACACAAAAAAGTATTCAAAGTTAACAAGGTTTCTTAATAGAACCAATTAGGGCAGTACTAGCTACAAAAACGGTTTAAAATTATACCCATATAGATGTTTGTATTATTCATTTTGTAACTATAACTTTCAGTTAAATATATCTAGTCGAATATCAAATACCTGATCAAACCGATAATTCATCAAAAATGTATCCCTCCCTTCCAGACTAATCTATTTTCTAGGTAACAAACCATAGCAAAACTTTAAAATAAGTATGGGTCAAAATGTGAACATAAATTGTGTGAAGCACCTCCGATTTCCAATTATTTTTGTCGACGGGTTCGTGAAGATAAGTTTTAATGTGTTTGTTCTGTTTATTGCGGCTCATTTTGATTGCGGAACATCAATAATCAAAATACCAAAGAGTTCTTCAAGAGCCGCACTTTGACGACGAAAGAGCCACACGTAGCTCACGAATCACAGCCTGCCAACCACTGAACTAGGAGATCCTAAGCCAGCTTCCTAGCCCTACCTGTACAGCACTGAAAAGTAGTATTTTTCTGCAATGTTTCTGGAATAAAGATGAGTGAGTTTACTAGAGGTATCTTTGATCACCCGGCTAAGTTCTAGAGATATAACTGCCGTTATAGCTGATTTGCTAGTGCACTAGGCTTGCAATTATGTGTCCTTCGAGGAGAGAGCTGGAGTCCTGGTTTTGCATTTTGTATGCATCAAATTGTATGCATAGGCTGTCGGTTTGGTACATACAGCAATTGCCTTTCAAAACATTTGGACTGAAATTCCGTTGTAAGAGCAACAAGTCAAGCCCCTCCATTCTTTGGGCATTGTGTGAAAAGCCACTTATTATCCTGTTGACCTTGTGTTAATGTATTCTTTTTTTAAGTACTGTGGTTACCCGCAATACTTAAAAAAAGAATACAGTGGGAGGGGGGGCAAACAAACTTTATCGTAAATTACAGAGTTGGTGTGGGAATAACTACTCTTTGCGTTCTTTGAGACAAAACTAGTTTTTTATTTAATTTATACTTGTTTCTAATACCATATCCATCCCAAATATTAGAGGTGCTAGTCCCCCCTCACCCACTAAAGTTTAACAACTGCATATTAATTTACATATTTTTAATCCTTCAAAGGAGGAGAGGTCAAGGTTGAATCCATATTCATTACAATAATCGTCACGTTGGTTGAAGCATCTCTCATAGAGAGTTTAAATATGCAGGCCTCAAAGTGCACGTTTTCGGCCTTGGCTGCCCCCCTCCTCTAAAAAATATCCACCAGTTTCCATCCTAATAGATGCCGGTCACTTATGCATTACTCTTGCTTTATCGTATAAATAATTTTCAATAACGGTTTGTTTTTTATGCACTGTACGCGTGTTTAGTGACGAATGTTACCCCAATGCGCCAGTTGTGTTTCCAAAATTGGGAAGTTACATAAATATCCTTTCAATATTCTTAAGTCGATGGGCTATCTCAGAGTTTTCAATCGATAATATTTTGTTTTTCAGGATAAAATGCAAGCAATTTGCCCAGGGATCTTTTAATACGACTAGATTTTCATATTTTCGTCCGTGTTCTTCCGGTAATTTACGAATACTTATTCGATAAGATAACCCTTAGAGGAAAAATAAAATTCGTGACAATTCTTTTTGGGGAAAATACAAAATTTCCCACTTTTATTGATAGCTTTACGGTTCTTAGACACATTAGATCTCATTGTATAACTTCCATCAAATGCAGCAATTTTTGTGGGGGTTAATCCTTATTAAGACTATGTAAGTTTTCGGAGACTAACAGATTTTGATGAGAAAACTTAAAAACAACGAATTTTTCATATCTATATTAGGCATAAAAAGTAAGTTTTTTCGATGCAATCACAGTAATTAAAATTATGTTTTTAGACTTTTGGTTTGTAAGCTTTTATTTTTCTTCTGCCGCTGGCGGGGTATTAAAGCATTGTGCAGATATGTTTGAGGAATCAGTTGAAAATTAATGTATACCTGCATTGGTAGAATTTCTTTTAAAACCTTCTTCTTCTTCTTGTTTGGATTGTTATGGAGGCAGTTTCGTACAATCGTAACACCGGAATCGAATTTTGGGCCCTGCAGTGGGTTGCTGCAGCTGATTTTGAACTCTGGGTCCTGTATTACCAAGCAGAAGTTTTGGTTACCACTGCACTGCTACAGAGCCCTTTTAGAACCGTTTTTGTTGCAAAAATTTTTCTAGATCTATAAAATCTTCCGTTTCTGCCTTATACCTCTGAAAATATTTTACAAATTCATAGGTTCATTGAATAAATTCCAATATTTAAGAACTTATAGATCCATAATTCAGATATTATTACTTTTTCTCGCTTGAGTCGATTATAACAGCAGAAGTCAGGTACTTTTTAAATTGTTTTTATTTAACTGGGCACTTTTTTTTTTTATAAAGGACCTTTGCTTTTCCAACAAATTTACGACTGAGATTTTTTTTGCCGGTAAAATACAGATTCTGGCGAATATTCACTTTTAAACTTTTGTTTCATTCGACGGTTGGAAAATAGTTTTTTTTTTTTTTTTTTTTGACCAGTTTCTGCTCTGTTTGTTATGTCTGTTATGTAGAATCATAAGATGATTCTATTCTGGGTGCATTCAGTCCAAGCACGCATTGATTGGTCATTAGGCATGACAACACTTGGAAAACTTCGCTTAAATATGGAATAGAATAAATAGAATAGGGGATTGAATAGAGCTTATTGCAATTAATTTTCATTTGTTTATCAGTGGAAATCAGGGGCGTCGTTCGGGAGGGGCAAGGGGGCAGTTGCCCCCCCCACAGTATTGTGGAGAAAAAGTTATTATATAGCCCATGCTCCTTGAATATCAAAAGTAGACTCCTCTTGCCCCCCCCCCCCCCCAATGAAAATGTTGTAGATTCGCCCCTGGTGGAAATGGCTTTTGATCAGTTGAAGAGTGTAACTTGACATCACTTTCAACCCATCAGAGGCATTTTCTAGTGACAAGCCTAAGAGAATTAGTTGCAATAAACTCTATGGCCCGTGATATTAGTTTCTTCATCTGGAGCCTGTCAATTATTCTTATTTTACCGTTCAGACAATTCTCTTCTACAGACTTAAGCCTTACAAATGCCATCTTTGCAGTTTAAAGTAACTATTAAAGATGGTAGCAATACAAATTTTAAAATAGAAATGACGTCAGTGCTGCTCCAATCATCATCAACAAGATTTCATGCTGCGTGTAGTCATTCTGACTCATAAGGTGTTTTCTTTTACAAAATAATTTTCTGAGTAATAACTGAGCTGGCAAACCACATTCAAGTGAGTCATCTTTTTTTGTTTGTGAAAGTCAGTGTCTGTATTTGCTTTATTGGTAAAATTCTACTTTAGCTACTTTTGGCTATCTTGGGAAGGGGTTAGGTTAGGACAATGAGACTTTCAGGGATGGGTCTACAGGCTAAAGTATGTCCCGGGAAGGTATTTTGAAGTACCTACCTCCACTCCTTCTCCCTCTAAAGGGTCGTGAAATTTGCCTACATGACAGGTCTATACCCATTGAAATTTTGACAAAACAACATTTTACCTTAATTTTCAGTTATCAGTTTCTTTTTCTCTGGTTTTAGCTCTGAAAATGCAATTTCAGTTATTTGAGCAGAATTTTAAGACATATAAATAGTTTATTTTCAAAATTTAGGAAATGTATTTGCATATCTTTAAAACCTTATAAATTGGGATTGAGCAAAGTTGTGAAGCTGAAAACAATTTTGGTATAAGACTAGGCTAGTCCAAATACTGTAGGCCTAAGCTACCCTATGTCATGATGCCTACAAACTTATTTCTGGGGGTATTGGGGGCTAGGCTTAAAATAGTTTTTGGTATTAGCCTACAGTTAGGCCTGCTTAATAGGAAACATTGAAAAATCCAGAAATAGACTTAAAAAAATCTTGAAATACTTTCATAGCCTCTATGCAATCCCCAAAAGCACTTTAGTTTAGTAGGCTATACTCGCCCCATCATGTGCAAATATAAAGCCAAAATTGTGTTTGTTCCATCAATTTTACCATGTGTTACTCTTGTTCAAATAGATTTAGCCTAACACCAAGAAGTAGCAACAATAAAATAAAAAAATGCATGGGAAATTTAGGCTACATATTTGCACTTTATGTCAGGGGCTAGGATGGGAAACTAAACTGAAGTGCTTTTGGGAATGATGTGGGGAAGTATTTTAGGGTTTGTTAAATTTGTTTTCAGGATTTTATATGAATTGCCCTAACAGTAGACTAATACCCAATTTTTTTTGAAGAAAGAGACCAGTTCACAACACCTTTGTGCATGGCCTCTTCTGAAGTAAAAACTAAGCTAGCTTATAATAACATAAGAGTAGACTAGTTTAGGCCTAGTAGGCTTACTATCAGACATCCACCACATGGCTAATATGGGAGTAAAGTTCATTTGTGATGCAAATGGATGTTATATTTAGATTGAGGATGCAATTTTGTGGTGCTACTTTCTTTGGGTAGACTCAGGGGCATCCCAGCTAAACTTCCACTCCATATGTCTCCAGTCATGGCACCATATGTCTCTGTCATGGGCACCCATAAGCTGAATTTTAGGCGCGCTTACCTGGTCTAATCAGCACTTCCAATGCTTTATAGGCCTAATAGAAATCTCAAAACAAAAATATAAGGCAAAATCATTCATCCAGGGGGGCTGGAGTCCCCCATGGTCTCTGTCCACTGACTTCTTGAACAATTTGATTAATTTTGTCCTATACTGTTGCTTCTCTTAGTGGGGTCCACAAAGGGATGCCTCAGGCAGGAAAGAAGTTGTATCCTTCATGGTGTCCATGAGTAAACTATTGTAACTTCTTTGAGTGTCTGCTGATGGTGTTTGATTCAGCTGGAGAGAAAATGGCATTTCCTGCATCCAAAAAATTCTTCTTCATTATTATGTCTCTACACTTTCTCCTGTAGGTATAAAGTTGACAGATTCAGCTTCTTTAGTTGTTCCTCATAATGCAGGTTTTTGATGTTGCTTGGGAAACTAGTAGCTTTCCTTTAAATCCTCTCCAGTGCAGGTTTGTCTGTTTCATAGTAGGGGTAGGCAACTGTTGACTGAAATTCAACTTTTGGATGTACTAATAATATGTACAGCTTCTTTATAATTTTAGGTTTTCTAGTGATGATAGCTCTTTTCGTCAGTCCAAGCACCATGTTGACTCCTGAAACTTGGTACTGAACATATCCATGGAACTTTAATGTAATATCTGTTAGAACACCAAGTTCATGCTCTTCTTTGACATTTTCAAGTATTGAACTTGTACATGTGCAGGACAGCATGGAATATTTGTGGTATGAATCTCTTGGACCAATATGAAAGACTTTATCTGCATTAAATTCCAGGCCCCACTACTTGCACCAGTTCCACAGGCATTAAGGTCTGTTTGTATTGATACAGCACATTGTTCATCCTCTGGAGGTCTGGTCAGTTTAGTGTCATCTACAAAGAGAATCACGTTATTGGAAACTAAAGCGGCTGAACCATTAATGTACAGGCTTAACAGGTTGGGTCCAAGCTTTGTGCCATGTGGGACCCTTCTGAGGACATGCAGTGGATCTTAATGCAATGGTATCCCATCTTCATCATACAGGACTATATGCTGTGTTCTTCCACTAAGAAAACTGATAATCTGTTCAATTGTATCAGGATTAACTTTTTAGGCTCTAAGTTTCTTAGTGAGGTAGCAGTGCACAACTTTATGAAAAGATTTTGCTTGGTCAAGTGACACTATGTTTACATGGATACCTTCCTCCATCAACTTGGTCACTATGTTGTAAGACTGAATGAGGTTAGTCTCCATGGATCAACCTTTTCTATAGGCATGTCCATTAACCAGCAATTTGTTAGGTGTTCATTGATAGTATTATTGATTATCCCTTTTAAAATCTCTGAGACAACAGATCTTAGGCTAATTGGTCTATAATTCTTTGCCTTTTTTGTCACCTTTTTTGAAGATTAGCATCATATTTGTGGATTTCCAATCTTACCTTACCTTAGTTCCTACAGGGCCAGGTGTGGCACAAAGGGCATCAACAAAGCCTTGCCAGATGTCTCGGAGCAGAGCATCAGCCGTGACGTCCTCCCTCTGTGGTTGTAATGACAGCTCATCACTCTGCAGGTCTTTGTTGTTCTGTCATTGGAGGTTTTTTTTGGTCACCCTCTTTTTTGCCCACTCTTGGATTGCCACTTGTAGACAGAATCTGGAAGACAGTCTTCTGGCATTCAGAGGACATGACAAAGATAGGTTCATATTCTCTGCTTCAGGAGATCAGTGACTGGTGGTTGACCTGTTCATCTGCAGACCACTATGTTTGTGACCCTGTCCTGCCATGATCTGTTAAGAATTCTTCTGAGGCAAACATTTTCAAATGTTAGGATACGTTTTTCCAGCTGGACATTCAGCTTCCAGCATTCACTTCCACAAAGGAGAATGGACATGATTTTGCTATTCAACAGATGGAGCTTTAGATGCAAAGAGTATTTTTGCTTCACCATACTGGTTTCAGTTTGTTGAATGCTGATGTTGCTTGTCTAATTCTCCTTTTTATCTTGTTGACTATTCTGCCATCATATTTGATCCAACTTCCAATATATTTGAACCCCTGGGCTTGTTTGATTGCTTTTCTATCCTAGGCAGCGCAACAGCACTGCCTAAGTAAAGAACAATGTTGACACAATGTACTATTTTTTTTTTTTTTTTTAGTTGGTCTTAGACCAGGGCACTTTGTATCAAAGGACTTGTCATAGAAATTTGGAAAAGGGCTCATTTGATTGGAAATTGGAAGGGCTTGTGCCCTTTTTAATAGTTGAAAGTGATTTGAAGGCAGCTAACATCCCTTCCATGCCCACCATTTTACCAAACACATCCCATAAAAATTTTGAGATGGTCATTTTGTTCAACGTAGTCAAAAGATCTAGAAATTATGTATTTGAGGAGGACACTCCCCCACAGTCCTCAGGGCACGGGTTGTAATTTATGCCTTGGGGCATATAAGGCTTCTCTTGAAAGCATTGTTGTAGAAACTTCAAAAAGGCTCATTTGATTGGAAATTCAAAGGGCTAGTGCCCTCTTTAATAGTCAAAAGTGATTGGAGGGCAACTTACCTCCCTCTCACGCCCACCATTTTCCCAAACACATCCAATCATTATTTTGAGATAGTATTTTTGTTCAATGTATTTGAAAGTTCTGGAAATTATGTATTTGAGGATGACAAACCCCCCACACCCTCAGGGTAAGGGTTGTAAGTTTTCCCCTGGGGGCATATAAGGTTTTTATAGAAAGCGTTGTCTTAGAAACTTAAAAAAGGGCTCGTTCAATTGGATATTGAAAGGGCTAGTGCCCTTTTTAATAGTCGAAAGTGATTGGAGGGCAACTAACACCCCTCTCACGCCCACCATTTCCCCAAACACATGCAATCAAAATTTTGAGATATGCATTTTGTTCAACGCAGTTAAAAGTTTTGGAAATTATGTCTTTGAGGATGACCCCCCCCACACACACACACCCCTCAGGGCAAGGGTTGTAAGTTATGCCCTTGGGGCATATAAGGTTTTTTTTTATAGAAAGTGTTGTCATAGAAACTTCAAAAAGGGCTCGTTCAATTGGAAATTGAAAGGGGTAGTGCCCGTTTTAATAGTTGAAAGTGATTGGAGATCAAATGACTGCTCTCTCGTGCCTACCTTTTCCTCAACAACATCCAATCAAAATTTTGAGATAAGCATTTTTTCAACGTAGTTGAGAGTTAAAGAAATTAGGTCTTTAATAATGACAACACCCCCCCCCCCCCACAACCCTCAGGGTACCGGTTGTAAATTATGCCCTTGGGGCATATAAGGTATTTATAGAAAGTGTTGTCATAGAAACTTCAAAAAGGGCTCATTCAAATGGAAATCGGAAGGGCTAGTGTCCTTTTTAATAGTTGAAAGTAATTGAAGGGCAACTAACCCTAACCTAGAAATTATGTTTTTGAGGAGGACACTCCCCCCACAGTCCTCAGGGCAAGGGTTGTAATTTATGTCCTGGGGCATATAAGATTTTTATAGAATGCATTGTCATAGAAACTTAAAAAAGGGCTCATTCAAATGGGAATGGGATGGCTAGTGCCCTTATTAATAGTCAAAAGCTATTGAAGAGTGAATACCCCCCCCCCCCACACCCATCATTTCCCCAAACACTTCCGATCAGCATTTTGATATAGCCATTTTGTTGAACGTAGTTAAAGGCTCCGGAAATTATGTTATTGAGTATGACAAACCCCCTACAGCCCTCAGGGCTAAGATTGTAAGTTATGCACTGGGGGCATATAATATTTCCTAGAAAGTGTTGTAGAAACTTCAAAAAGGGGTCATTGGACTGGAAATTGAGAGGGCTGTTGTCCTTTTTAATAGTCGAAAGTAATCGGAGGGAGAATCACCCCCGCCCCATGCCCATCATTTCCCCAAACATTTCCAATCTTGGCCATTTTGTTCAACGTAGTTGAAAGATCTAGAAATTATGTCTTTGAGGATGACAACCCTCCCCCCCCCATAACCCTCTGGACAAGGGTCCTAAGTTGTGCCCTTGGGGCATATAACGTTTTTATAGAAAGTGTTGTCGTAACAGCTTCAAAAAGGGCTCATTCGATTGGAAATTGAGAGGATTAGTGGCTTTTTATTAGTCGAAAGTGATCAGAGGGCAAATGACCCCCCCATGCTTATCATTTACCCAAACACTGCCAATCAAAATTTTGAGATGGCCATTTTGTTCAGCGTATCAGAAAGGTCTGTAAATTATATTTTTGAGGATAAAAAATCCCCGCAGCCCTCAGCACAAGGGTTGTAAGTTATGCCCTGGGGACATAGAAGGTTTTTCTAGAAAGCGTGGTCATATAAACTTTGGAGGAGGATTATTGGATTGGTAATCAGACACTCTAGTGCTCTTTTTGAGAGCCAAAGTGATCTGAGGGCAGCTACCCCTCCCCTCCCCCCTCCCCGTCCTCACACGTCATATTGTCCCGAAATGCATCCAATAGAAATTTGAGATAGCCATTATATTCAAAATAGTCTAAATATCAAATGAAAAGGCTTTGGGGGTCGAAATAAACCCCAGAGATTAGGGGCAAGGGTTGTAAGTTATGCCCAGGGGGTATTTAAGGTTTTTATGGAAGGGATTGTTGTTTAACTTTAGAAGAGGCTCACTCTTTCTCCCTGAAAGAAGATTATGTCAATATTAAACGGACAGAAATTATTTTAAAATACTTTTTCCACAAAATAAGTTTTTCAAAAAAACAGTAAAGAACTTCATTAAACCAAAAATGAAAGAAAATAGAATCAAATAATCTACCTAGCATACAACTACCACAAATCAGTACAAACAGAAATTAGAATAAATAACAGTCAAACTCAAAACGAGCAGAAATTAATATGAATAGGGTTCTAAACCCCATGCTTTCTAAGAGCCAGAATATAATCTGTACTTTACTGAAAAAAATATTTTAAATGTTTTCACTTTTATAACTTTAAGAAATCAAAAATTAATTAAGGTTTTAAGGAATAAATATCAGCATATGTATATTAAACTGAAAATGCATATTTTTTTTCAGTAAATTCATTTGATTTTTTTCAGTAAAGTACAATTTATATTCTGGCTTTTAGAAAGCATGTGGTTTAGAACCCTATCCATATTAATTTCTGCTTGTTTTGGGTTTCATTAATTTATTGATATTGATTTGTGGTAGTTGTATGTTTCGTAGATTATTTGATTCTATTTTTGTTCATTTTTGGTTTAATGGAGATCTTTACTTTTCTTTGAAAAACTTATTTTGTGGAAAAAGTTTATTTAATTAATTGCATTTAAGGATCATAGGTGAGTTGGATGTGGCCATGCTCTTTGATTTACCAATATTTACTATTAGTCCCACTTTATCAGCCTTGTCTGCTATGGTGTCAAGTAGTAGCTACAAACGTTGCTTCGCCTCTTGTAGAAGTACTGCATTGTCTGCAAAGTCCAAGTCTGTGAGCTGCTGGCCACTGACTTTTACACCAAAGCCTGATGCTTGTTGTAGGACATAATCAATTACTAGGACGAATAGGAACAGGGATAACATACATCCCTGTTTCACCCCAGAGAGAATCTTGAAGAATCTTGTCTCCCCATTTTCGTTCAGACACAACATTTGCTCTCTTTGCAGAGGGCCAATATTATTCAGACTAGTTTATTAGGTACTCCATAAAATTTCAGAATCTTCCATAAAACATCGCGATTGGTGGAGTTGAATGCTTTTTCAAAATAAATGAAGAGCAGATACAGCTTTTTATTCCATTCTCTTGACTCTTGCCCCATAAGTCTGAGGATAACAATAAGGTCAGAGCATGATCTACCAGGTTGGAACCTATGTTTTTTCTTCCCTTAGATGTGAGTCAAGAGCGGCTCTCAAACACTACAATATAATTGTGGCCAAGAGTTTACTTGGCACTGAAATCAGGTTGATCCCCCTCCAGTTGTCACAGTTAAGAGTATCTCCCTTCTTAAACAGTTTGACTAGAATACCTCTAGTCTAATAACGTGGGACCTTTTATCCATGCTCCAAACTGCTTCTAGGAGAGCAGTCCATACAATTAAGCAGGCTCGAAGGGATGTCTTTAGCATCTCTGCTGTTATCCCATCGACTCCCAATGCACAGCCATTTTTAATCTTTTTGACAGCTGCTTCTACGAGGATCAGCACTTACGTCAATTTGTAAAAACGGGACATCAGATACAGTTTCTTGGTCGTTGGGTGGAGGACAATTAAGTATATTTTCAAAATGGGATATCCTTCTTTTGTCTACTTTCTTTATAGTGAAGCTGCAGACAGTCTTTATCTTCAGGCCTTGATGCATTCAGGATATCTCTCTTTGATTCCTTGCGCTGTTCAATGAATTTCCAGGTTTTGTCTGATATACATTCCTCCTTCTTTCTTTTCTTATCCAAGACTTGCCTTGGTGGGATCATGGTAGATATTTTTGATTATCAACCAGATATCTTTTGCACAATGATTGCCAGTTTAATCTGTTAGATTCAAGGCATTAAATCAGTTTTTCAGAGAAATACATAAATACTTTCTTAAGTCTCAGTCTTTCAGTTTGTTGGTGTCAAACAGCCTATAGGTACTGGTCACTTTCTCTTCTTTTGAGCTTTCAACTTAATTTGTATTTCATCAATCATCAATATATGGTCTGAATTAACGTCAGCTCCTCGAAAAGCATGTACGTCAAATAAGCTGCTTCTCCAACATATTGAAATTAGGAAATGGTGGATTTGGTTTTTTGTCCAACCATCTGGGGACACTCAGGAGTATTTGTGGATTGACTTATGCTCGAACAATGTGCCACCTATGATCAAGTTTTTGCTCAGCACGTACTCTACAAGAAGCGCTCCGTTTGCGGTGATAACTCCTATACCATGTGGGCCCATGGCTTCTGGGCAATACTGACAGTCTGCTCCAATTTTGGCTTTGAAGTCACCCACAACGCAGGGAATATCATGTCTGGGCAAATGTTTGGTAACCGCATGTAACATTTCATAGAGTTTGTCTTTTTCATCTTTGCCGGCTTCATTTGTGGAAGCATAGCAGGCAATGATGGTAAGTTTGATGTGGTTTGAGATACATCAGACCACCAATAAACGTTCGTTTATGGGGTTCAGCTCACCATTGCCTTCGACGCGCTAGGTAACGTCAAAACTCCGGCTCCAGCGTGGTGTGTTGCAGGATCTCCACTAAAAGCCAAAGTGTATCCATAAACAAGTTTCTCTAGTCTGCTTCCTGTCCATCTAACTTCACTCAGGACAAGTGTATCCAGACAATACTGTTTCATCTCTTTGAGAACTTGTTGGGTCCTTCAAATCTGGTTCATAATTCTTATATTCCAAAATCCTATTTTGGTGGTTTCTATTGCAGTCAGAAATCGAGTCCGGGGGTGTGCAGGGGTCTTCATCAAGGAGGTTGAAGTATCTGAGGCTATTGTTGACGTTTCAGTTGCAGTTGGTTTTCCCCAGGGTCTGGGTTGCAAACCCTCAGCCCAACCCTCCTCCTTTTTCCAGGCTTGGAACTGACTACTATGCACACATTCGTATACATAGTAGGCGGAGTTAAGCTTCCAATCTGCAGGGACTAATTTCAGTTCAGTAGATATTTGAAAACTTTTGCAAGGGGCTCTGCAATGCAACCTGCCCCTTCTTTTAGAAGTCTTGGGTGAATCCTTCTGGGGCCCTTAGCTTTTGCTAGGTTGACAGTTTTAAGTTGTTGATATTCATTGGATAGTGATATCTTGGCTCTAAGCATTTCGTGTGCTCTTTGAACAGATTCTGTATTAGGGCCATTAGGCTAACTGGTATTGAAAAGTTTGAAGATACGCTATGGCTTAGGATACTTCCCATCTGGACAAGATTGCTAATTGTTGTGTTTCCATCTATGATAAGTTCAGTGATTGCTTCTCTTTCAGAGTTATGTGATAAAACATACATCCAAAATGATTTGGAGTTGCTTTTGCTTCACATGTAGGCTACTTGACTTCTCATGTTTAAATACTACTTTCTGTGTTAAATTTCTCAGTTTATTTTTTGCATGTCTGTAATTGATAAGGTGATTCTTGCTTTCACTTTTCTGGTATTTATTCCGTGGTCTTTTAGATAAGATAATATTTATTTTCAAAAGGCTATCATAAGCTGTTACTATAGCCGAATTTGCTTCATATGTCAGGCAAAAGAAATCAAAACAACAGATAGAGCAAGACAAAAGTTAAAAATACCAATCAAGTGTAAAAATGGTCCATATAAATTTCACACAAATTAGTAAAAAAAAACTATGTCCAAGAACTAAAATTAACTTGATGCAGTTAATGACCGGACAAAAACAGAAGGGGATGGGGGGATAAAATGTTAATACGTAATGACTAACAACTATCACAGGCTAAAAGAAAAAAAAAAATAGCTGAATTTGTATTCCGAGTCAGATACTGTAAAAATGAAAACAACTGAAATCAAAATGTCAAAAAGAAATATTTACAATTAAAGAAAGGATTGCACAAAAGACTGGCTTAAAAAACGGATAGAACTCAAATAAGTACCACAAAAGGGCAAAACAAAGTGGTGATAGATAAAAAGTGGGGATAGTTATTGTGACCATACAACATCAACTAAAATAAGAGACGGAGGAATTCATTTATGTTCAGAACACATCATGAATGATTAAGGTGCTCCAGAATAAAGGGGATAAAACTTCCGGAGCATCTTTGTAAATGCATGGATCAGAGAGTAGGTTGGAATTGCTTCTAATGGGTTGTAAAAATGAGGGAAAATGTCCTCAGTACGGAGATTAAAAATGACAGATTTGGCAAAAGGCAAACCAATTTTTCCCTCCTTTCTTTTAATGTGGTAATGCCTGCAGCTTTAAGGAGGAAGGAGCATGGATTTTCTTCTGGCTTATGGCTTATCTGACTTGGGGTGTTTTGATATTGCCAGTCATGATAATTTTTTCACACTCTGTTTCTTGCAGCTCTTTATAAATACCTTTATAGTTAACAAATTTCTTAATTACTTTGTTATTGGGCTTTTGACTTAAAAGATGTGTTGAAGCAATGCAAAGGTGATCACAAGCACCAAGTGCTGGTAGTTTTTAGATTGATTAGCTTCTTTCTGGGTTGTTAGTAATAATAAAGTCTAGAAGGGATGGTATTGCATTGTCTCTGTATTTTGTTGGAGAGTTTACCAGCTGTGTTAGCAACTTTTCAATGAGGGCATCTGTAATTGGATTAGTTTGGTCATGTGGTGTTGGAGACCCAAGACCTTCAATCCACTGAACCCCTGGCATTTTAAAATCTTCGGCTGTAATAAGATTTTGGTGGTGTGTCATAATTGCAGTGATTTGAATCAACCTAGCTGTAAATAGATATTTTCACATAATCTCTCAAGCACAAGAAGTGTAGTAGGAATGAAAGTGAGAGCTTTAAAGCAATATTCTCAGCCAGGATTTGATCTGTAGACCCTTTTTTTGAGAGTCTTATTACAATAGCTCAGCAATTTTCCAGGTTCTGACAAAATTATTTATGAAGAGAGTATCTGACTCTACTTTCAGAGGTAGTGATTTCAAAGTACTTGCAAAGCAAAAGAAAACCAAATATGAAAGTATGCTCATGCTTTTCAGACCCTTAACCTTTAAATATTATGCCTAGCTATGTTTTTCTGGTACAACAATGAAAATGTAATCGATAATCGATTCAATTTCATCACATATGAACAGATTGTCAATCCACAATCCCAACTGGTAAAAAGTAGAGTAGATTCAAAGCCCATGTCTCAAAATAGGGGCCTAGTCTCCAAAATGTGGTGATTTAACTCAATTTGGTTTACATGCAAGAATATAGAGACCAGCAGATTTTGAAAGTATACTGCCCTAAGACAAGACAACGTGTCAAATGATTTTGAATCACCAGGAACCTAGCTTTACTGCTACTACTAACAACTCACTGCAGCATCAAGCCGCCTGGCCTCAGGCTGCTTGGTGATGCCCTAATTTGTTGATAGTTCTGGACTATTATAGTAGATCATTGCAAAAAGTTTGGTTAGTCTTGGTTAGTACTTATTGGATTATCAGAGTTGCTTCCACTATAACTGTGTTCCAACTTTAACCCACATAATGATTGGATATAGCCCAAGGCTCTATGCAAAAGTTTGTACACTTGTGGATCTTTCTTAAGTGGTATTAGGCCTATCTGGTAATATGAACCATCTTTTGATTAGAAATAGGAGCAAAGAATAATATTTCTTTGCTCTAATACAAAGACTGCTAAATCAGTAGAGTCTTTTTGACCATTGAATTTGGAAACTGTATTGAATGGCTAATTGATTTTCTTAAAAAAAAAAAAAAAAAAAAAAAAAAACTGGTTGGAAAACTGGAGGGTGAGGTACCCCCACCCCACCCTCAAATGTGCAAACATATAGCCCAAATTATATGTTTCCCATGCAATTTTTCTATTTCTTGGTTTCACTGATATTGCTTCTCTGCTATTAATTCCATTTTAACAAAAGAGTAACGCATGGTGAAATGCATAGAACATGTACAATTTGGGCTATATATTTTCTTGCAGTCCAATCTAGGAGAAGGAGGAGCCAGAAGAATATAAAATTACATTTCCAGACAATTTTATAATTTTATAAGTCATGACAATTTTATGACAATTTTATAAGTCTCGATTTTGTTTAGTGTGGGTTGAATTTTAGGTTGAATATTGCCTCCTTCTTTGTCCTTACCCTGTAGGCAGATTTCTGTAGCCTTTTATTTTTAGATTAGGGGGTCTCATATTTTTTTTTTGATTAATTTGTAGACTATATATGCTTTTCAAAATGTCATCTGTGTTGAAATTAGTCTCTTCATGGAATGCATTCAAAGGTAATAATTGATTTCAATGAAAGCCATTGTACGTTTATAACAGAATGATGTCTCAAAAATTTTCCGAAGGATTCCTCTCCCCACCATTAAATAACTATCACAAAAAAGAGAAAAAATGCTTTTATGCCATTTTAATCCAATTCCAAGAAAAAGTTCTTTGATTGCATCATAAGCCTGAAGGATTTGTCATCCTCAAAAAGCTGAGGCTTAAAGTACACCTCTTTTTTCTCATCTATGAAAGAGCTCTTTGGTCCCTCACTTGCAGTTGGACTTGAGGGTGCACTTGTACATTTGTAGATGCTTGGCAGGCACTGAACTCCATATGATACAAGTTTCAGTTGTATGCAAGGGCGGATTCAGGATTTTTTTTAGGGCGGGGGGATAGGTTGATCCGATAAACTTGCGTTAGGAGCAAGTTATTAACGCAATCTTGCGTTAATTAAGTAGATTACACTACTAGACTATGTTAGGGGGGCGCGTGCCCCCTCGTCCGCCGAGATCCGCAACTGGTTGTATGAAAACTTTTTTTTATGGTGTCAGTGAATATTTTGAAAGGATGTCAGTAGTTAATAGGTGAGTGGGTCCATAGTGTTTCTCAACTGATAGAAATTTTAGACTGAAATTTTTATTTCTCTGAAAGTTTGAACAGAATTTGCCTCTTTCTATAATTGATGTTTCTTCCTTTCCTCTAGACATTTATAACATGACGAGCACACCAGAAAATTCAGATGCTATTCGCCTTACGGTAGCTGACATATTAACATCAATGGCAATGGGAGCAGAACCAATCACACCTACAACTGTAAGCTTGAGTTTTTTAAATTTATTGTTGCTGTTAAGCTAAAGGTCATATCTGACATTTTCGAACTCCTTAATTGCCAAAAACCGTTTACTGATCTAGATTCAAGGAAGGATTAGCAGGGCAATGGATGTTTGATAATACTTTGGTCATCCTGTTGTTTAATACCCTGCTGATCCTCCCTTTGAGAAGAGCTTAGCACAAGATTTTTAGCCATTATCTAAGAAGTGGGAAAATGTCAATTGACGAAATGCAAAACTGACAGCAATGACGTATATACATATATATGTATATGCATACATATATATGTATATATATATATATATATATATATATATATATATATATATATATATATATATATATATATATATATATATATATATATATATATATATATATATATATATATATATATATATATATATATATATATATATATATATACATATATATATATATATATATATATATATATATATATATATATATATATATATATATATATATATATATATATATATATATATAATATATATATATATATATATATATATATATATATATATATATATATATATATATATATATATATATATATATATATATATATATATATATATATGTATATATATATATGTGAATGAGATTTATTTCCCGTTTTTGTCATCAGTTAACAAACAGAGTAATAGTAAATAAAGAAAAAAAGGAAGAAAAAAAGAAAACATACTGAAATGCAACACAATATAAACAACCACAGAAAAGAAGATCCTCCACCAAAGCAACTGAAACAAAACAGATAGATTCATTTTAAGAAAATCCCCTTCCAATACAGAATGACAGAATGTGCAGAATAACAAAATCACTATAAAAGGGCACATGTAAAAAACGGCTAAGCAAACAATTTACTGCCAACAAGGAGTCCGTATGTACAGTGTTTTTTTTCTGCAAAATGCTAAAAAAGAGCCAGACGATTCGATTTAAGAATTGACGCAACCATAAGGCCCAGATAAGTAATAGTGCTAGAAGCGATACAAACTTGGCTGCTGAGCTAAATAGAAGCGGTAGAGGGCTGTTGAGGACAGGGATCAAACACCTTTTTTTATTTTACTTTTTATGTTTTACGTTTCACTTTTTACGTCAACCATTTTACTTTTACACTCACAAAAAGACAAGATTAATCCTATGATATGCCTTTGAAAGTCAAGAAAAATGTTCCTCAACTCGGAAAAACGATCTGCTATCACTCAGGGTATCATCAGCATAATTCAGTAGCATAATATCTAATCCACGAAACACACATTTCTGCACTACAACCTGCTACAGCTCAACAACTCTATGATTATACAAAGCAGAGGTGCTAATAGCTCCCTCCCTAATACCTTTATATACAAGAATCAATACTCTAGTTCTGTTAGTCAGAATACCTAGGAATTTTTGCAGTATAGATCTCTGACTGTTATGACAATAGGCCTAGACCACAGTAGGGAGAATATATTGAATCTACTGTATAATATATATAATCTAGAATATATAGAATCTACAGTGGCCTAGACAGATGACGCGTACGAGAACTTAACTTGAGCTGCGCATGTATGCTGGAGTCAAAAACTCTCCTAACATCATGCATAGCCAATACAAGCCTTTCACCTTTTCATCACAATCAATCAACAGGTGTGCAAGGAGACAATTTACATGTTCTCTGCTCAGGCCTGCTTTAAAGCCAAGCTGGCATTCGAGAGTGGAACACGAAATATTTACATCTTTAGTAATAAGCAGCTCCATTAACTTACACAATAGCAGGGCGACAGTTGATAGATTGTTCCGGGCCTTTGCGTTTTGTTAAGATTAGCCTATTTAGCCTGTTAGGTAACTATGTCTATTGGAAAAAAACTTCAGACACTGATCCAGGACAAGAAATCATCTGATAAAGCGAAACAAGGTGTCCAATGAGCCTAGCACTGTAAAACAAATGCGTACCACAGACTTCGTCAACATCTCTTGATTAGCGTAAGGAAGGTCATTGGTTATTTGAATTGGTATTCAAACAGACTAGTTCAGTATTTCTCCAGTTATGTTAGTGAGATGTTTAGACAGACACCTGGCAAAATGACATTTAGCATGGTAACATACTTTATTCATAATACTGCTACGGGGCTTTTTACGAGCTTTTAGCAAGGAATACCAGAACTAACTCAGGGTTTTCAGACCACCCAAGGACTTCAGATCCAATGCGGACCTTTCTGATTGGAACAGCCCCTTTTTTCAGAACGAGTTGCGTGAATTAGCTTACTTGTATAGATATTCAGCACAAGCAGCTTCTCTGATATAGGTAATGACGGGGCTTCTTGCAGTAACTGAAATGGCACTTTAACCTTGTAAATTATATCATGACAGACTGACTGAAAGAAACTAACATCTGTTTTATCCCACTCATTTCTATAGTACCACTTCCTTCCCTCGAAATGGGGCATGGACAGGACTGCAGAATTTTGATGTATTTATATTATTGATGTATTTATATCCATGTATTTGGATTATTGGTGAGTCATCACTTTAGTGATTGCTTCAGGGGTTGCTTGTATAGACATCAGGAAAAAGTCCAGACCAGAGATTGGGCCCGAGTTGTGAATGTAAGTGAAGTATATCATTTTTTACGTACTCGAAATTTTTGCACGAAGAGAGAAGTAATGGGACAATAGTCATGGCCTAACCAGGTTAAGCGCCATTTTTTATCATTCCAATGCCATATTTCTGGCGGCAACGCAGTCTAACTTGGGTACTACTGACCGTATCTCAGACAGAAATACCAAGGATTCGCCTCAAATGAGAATGGTCAAATTTCATAGCAAAGATGTCCGTGACTTTCGGAGGACAAGCCTCATATCTGTAAAGGAGTACAGAGCGGACAAATGCATCCTAGATCCTAGATGTGAATTTTCGTCTTCAATAGTAAATATTTCTGTAGCCATGTATGTTTCCTTGGTTGAGCAAAGACTACAGATGTTGAAGGTATTTTAGTCTGCACTGCGACCACCAGAGGTGTCAACGAGAGATCCCAGATACTTGAATTGATCGATGACTTTTAAGCAAGAATTAGCGAGACAAATACCACTTTCCAATACATACCCACGAGTTCGTTAGAATGTTAGATTTTTTTCGTGCTAATCTTCAGATCAACCGTCTTCGTGGTGACAGCAACTTTGCATGGCATGAATAGTAATAACAAAGGATTAGCAGTAATCTCTACTAATCTAAGACTAATTAGTCTTCGATTAGTAATAACATAACTAATAAGGTTGGCTGTCTTACGATCGTGCTAGTACCATGCTGATTTACAGGCCATTTTATGACCAACTACTGTATTTATTATAACTAGTTTGCTGTACCTACAAAATTGTTCAAGTCTGTTACCATTGCTTTTTTTTTTGCTTCGAAACACCCAATTTACCTAAGCTAGGATAACATCCATCTGTATTTGTGTCAACATTGGCATTAATGTCCTCTTTTGAAAATATCACATTTCTTGCTGGTTCTCAGCAGCGCCAATTGGGTATGGGGGCATTTGTCCCCTTAGATCCCCTGTATATTCGAAAAAAACACCCATTTTTGGTATTGACTTTGAAAATACCTTTTTTGGTATTCCATGAAAAAAAAAAAAAAAAAAGTTGACTAACTTGACTTTGATACCGGTGGTTTCCAAAATTTTAAGTAACTCATCAGTCTTACAGATCATAAACCTTAGTAATAACCTACCCAACGATGTAGGAAGATAAAACGTGTATTTTCTTTTAATTCGTACAATTGTTTAGTACCTTTAGTTATATATTTTTATTTTATGTTAACAAAATATCCAAATGTCCGTCAGACGACCGGTTCCTATGCTTGTTTTTAATCAATTCTATACTTGGAAATGAAATATGACACGGATATGTTATCAATTAGCTTCATCTCCGCTACAGCGTCGTCTTCTTCAAAATGTTGCAGGACAAAAGTAGAGAATTCTTCAGTATCAATTTCTGCAAAAGGAGATGTGACGAACTGTGGTACAATCGAATATCTTTGAAGTCTTCAAAACGTTCATTGAATTAGCTTCCCAAGTCTGAAAGAATTGCAGTAAGTTCTTTGTTCAATAAGGAGGGTGTGAAGGCCCTTGCTTGTCAAGAGTCTGCTCAGGGTTTATATTCACAATGGGTGAGATTTTTTGCCCACATCATGAGCTTTTTTTGTGAAGGAGGCCACATCTGAAGTGGTTCTACCAATATCTTTATCTTTGCCTTGGAGCTGTAATTTAACGATACTTAGCTTTTCGGTCATGTTCTGAGTTCTTTTATTTATAAAAATTTACAACAAAAATCAACTGTAACATAATTTTCCCCGTAAGACTCCATGGCCAGGAAGGAAGAGGGAAGAAAAAATACCCCCCCCCCCCGCAAAAAAAAAAACAACAACAAAAAATAAACCATAAGCAGAATCAATAATCCAGTCAACCACCTTAATAATCCCCAAAATCACAAGCTAGCCAGAGGAGTAGCACACGATTCCACCAACTCAATTAAAGATCCAACCCAATCCAGAGATATCAACTCCAAGGAAAAGTGGGGAAGACTTAATTATTAACTAGAAATTCTCTAACATACCTTTTGAAGATATGTAACGAGTGGTAGCTGAGGGTTGAGAGTCAGAGGGTTGAAGTCCGACTGCATTGATGGAGTATGAGGAATCTGTAAGTTGTTGGAAATGCGGAAATGATAAGTGTATTGCTCAGGAATAAAAGGAATATTACCACGTAGGGCAGCAGGAAGCTAGTCATGCAACCTTAAAAAAGTAAAAGAAGCACAAGACAGAAAATAAAGAGATTTAAAATCAAGCAAGGGTTTAAGTAAGGAACGATTAATGTCCCGTATAAGAGTCCTTGTTTTATCATAAAGCTTTGAAATTGGCCTCAGTGACAAGGCAAAATTTGACATCTAAATAACAGAACAGTATTTAACATAAGACGGAACTAAGCTATAGAACAGGATACTGAAAATTACGAATACTAAGAGCACTAAGAATACTAAGAGAATGAGTTTAAGTTTTTTAAGGATCCCGAGGCTTCTGGAGACTTTCGTTTTGATCTGGGCAATATGATGCTTGACAGAAAAATTTTCATCAAGCAAGATGCCTAGGAATCAAAATTATCGATCCTTAGGTCTACTAAGGGAACTTCTCGATACATATATTTCATTTAAACCACAACACGCCTTTGAAACTTGAGAAAATGAGAAAGCCTGACTTTTCAACATTTAAGGCGAGGTAATTAACATTAAACCACTGAATAGCTCTTTCAAAAAGGACAATCATCTTTGAACAGAAATCAGATTCCGTTGTGCCGACTGTGTCAAGTGTACTGTCATCAGCAAAAGCAATAAGTGTATCCGAGAAAGACTAACTCTTGTCACAGTTAGTGATTTATAAATGATCGTTGAATTGCCGCCTCACTCTGTTAGCTTATTATCAACGGCATGAAAGATAAAGATGGCTCAATAAACCCAAAAAAATGAACGATTATGACATTCTGTTCCTACAGGAACACCTACTTCCTGCCATCTCCGTTAACTATATGCGAAGAAGCAGCCAACATATTGTGTTTAGAACCAATGCCCACAGAAATAAAGACCTACCCTCCGATGGCTTGGAATATGTTATCAAACGATTAGCCACACCCTTGTCACCTGTCTTATTTTATTCCTCGATAATATTATTTGCAGTACGACTTTGTCACCTTTTATTCATTAATGTCTTCCTTCCTTGTGATCAGAAGCGTTTAATTTTGCTTACTAAGTTTTCTTAATCCTGCTCATCCCTTAAAACTCTGCTATGCAGTATTGGAAGTCACCGTTATCGGTGACAGGTGACTTCAATTGTGATATTAATAGCTCCTCTACTCATGCCAACCTAGTTTTGGACTCTTTATCAATTGGTTATCGCATAACATCTAAAGTTCTTAATTACAGTTATATTCACAAGAGTATTGCCGTGACTAATTGTGACCACTACATTCGCTCCGCAGATGTTACCTGTTCTATCGTTTATGTTGACAAACATCTTTGCGTTGCTACTAATAAAAAATGGTGTATGAAACGTGAGTGGGGGAAGGCGAAATGGTCCTTATGTATTTCTACCCTAACTGCTTTGTTTTCGTAGGTCAAAATCCCCTTTAATCTACTGTGCGTGAGCGTTTTTTGCCATAAGCAGAGTGCAACTGAATGTTTATTACCTTCGATTAGTTGAGTGGATGAAACAAGCTGAGAATGTGGCCGTTTTTGTTATCCAAGTCAAACTCAATACTCGAAGCTCGATTTGGAAAGAAGACTCCGGTCTTAACGCTGTTAAAATCGTGCTAAATTTTGACTTCACTTCAGGATTCGTGTGGGCCTCCCTTGCAAGGCCAAATGTTTAATATAAAAAGTAAGACAAAATCAGAATTTAAGCGGTATGTTCTTTTGGTTCGTTTTAATGGTGCTGAGTTCTCTGAAACTACATTACAATTGAAGCAAGTTATTAACTCGTCTAAATTTGGTTCATGAGGGACCATCAATGTTATCCTAGGCTCGTCTTGGCTTAGGCATCATAAAAATATTTTTAGTAAGATTAAATATAGTGTTTATTATCTTTTCAAGGCTTAGTTTCTAAACTCTTGCCCGCTGACGTTTTGCAACGCTATGTTATTCCTGTATCAACTAAAAGTATTATTAATAGTATGCGGAAACTTAAGTCTAAATCGAGTGATCTTGATGGGATTAACACTCATCATTTACGTTGTTATTGCCCGGCATTAGTCATCCAACTCCAATTACTATTCCAGTTTCGTTTATGTTTATCAATGGTGCCGGATTCCTTTCTTTACAGCTCGGTGACCTCTATTCTTAAACGTGGATAAGACCCTTTTAACTACAGTTCATTTAGGGCTATCACTGTTGCATACAATAGTAGTAAAATTTTTGAACATATTCTGCTCCTATATATTACTAAAGGCACAATAAAAGATTCAAACCAATTTGGTTTTCAACCTCGTATTGGGTGCGAACATGCGCATAAGGTTTTAGCTTCACTTCTTTATGATGCCCAGTCTAAAGGTCATGAAGTACATATTTATACTTAAGATTTGTCTAAGGTTATTGATAGTTTTGTCATGCGCTAGTTCGTTATTCTTTGTCAGAGTTTACAGTGAACCTTTATGTTTTACATCTACTTAAATTTTTGGTATAGTAATTCATTTCTTCGTTTTACATAATATACCAGTTCAATCTAGTTTACGACAGGCTACACTGCTCTCCCCTTATCTATTTAATGCTTGCATTCATTCTGCGCTATCAGGAACTAGGCCTTGGTATTTCCATAGTTTATCTGATTATATTAGGTACAGGAAGGACCTCTTAGTTTTAAGCCAGACCAAGTCTACTTTGGCATTACCTGTGCAACGTATTTCTATCAGGTTTCCGAGCATTTACCAGGCTTTGAATCTCGACAAATGCCAATATTTAGTTTCTAATCACAAATCATCAGCACATAGTTTGGCTTATGGATCTTCAGTAATTCGTAATGTTGGGAGTTTGCGGTGGTTAGGGATACGTATATGGTCCATACTCCCTATTTTGCAACTCCAGTTTTTGAGGGATGACCAAGAAAAGTTGAAGTCTGGGTATGCAAAAATTGTACCAATCCGTAGAAATACTCACACCGTGCTTTAGATCAAATGTAATCCACGTATTGTGACTATTCCGCCTTGGTTTGACTGGTATGTACTCGTTATAAAAGAAGAAAGATTTGAGCCAGATCCGCATTGCTTATTTTAGATATTGCAAATTTTTGCTAAACGTTCCCACTTCATACCGCAATTAAATAAAAAAAAACAAGTTTTTTAAACTGAAAGTAAGGAGCGACATTAAAACTTAAAACGAACAGAAATTATTCCGTATATGAAAGGGACTGTCCTCTCCTCAACGCCTCGCTCTTTGCGCTAAAGTTTTTTATTGTTTTAAAAAATAAAGTTGTGAGACAGAGTCAAACTTTAGCGTAAAGAGCCAGGCGTTGAGGAGAGGACAGTCCCTTTCATATACGGAATAATTTCTGTTCGTTTTAAGTTTTAATGTCGCTCCTTACTTTTCAGTTTAAAAAACTTGTTTTTTTTATTTAATTTTTGAACGTTTTTGAATAAATGCAGGTTTTGATCTTGGCTCACCGTACATGAATAATTAAAAGAAAAATTTCATATTAATTTACTTTTATTTAGTTAAATGGCTTTCTCGAAACTTGTTTAATTTTATTTACGAACGTTTTTATTAGTAATAAATATACGTATATGAAAGAGACTGTCCCCGCCACAACACCACGCTCTTTAAGCTAATGTTTTTTATTTTTTTAAAAAATAAAGTTGTGAGACAGAGTCAAACTTTAGCGTAAAGAGCAAGGCGTTGAGGAGGGGACAGTCCCTTTCACATACGGACTAATTTCTGTTCGTTTTAAGTTTTAATGCCGCTCCTTACTTTCAGTTTAAAAAACTAGTTTTTTTTATTTAATTTTTGAACGTTTTTGAATAAATGCAGGTTTTGATATTGGCTCACCGTACATGAATAATTAAAACAAAATTTTCATATTAATTTACTTTTATTTAGTTAAATGGCTTTCTCGAAACTTGTTTAATTATATTTACGAACGTGTTTATTAGTAATAAATCTACGTAACTTACGAATTAACTTACGTAACGAACTTCTATATTCATATATTTTTAATTTGTTTATTAGGGGATTCACGCCCTAGTCAATACCTTTCTATTTAATCGAAAGTTCGAATTTTTTTACAATTCTTTAAAAATGAAAGCTTAATAAAAAAGGCCGTTAATTAGAATAAATAGCTCTTATGAAAGTAATAAAAAATCTTTGGCTTAAAGACCGAGGTATTGACTACGGGGTGAACCCAATAATATATATAATATTTTCTGTTCGTTTGAAGTTTCGATGTTGCTGCTATTGCAGTTGAAATACTTGTTTTTTTATATTAAATTTCTGATCTTTTTTTAAATAATGCTGGGAAGTCCGGCGTCCCCTTTAGAGCAATGTCCCTTCCCCCATGAAAACATCCTTCATGGAAAGATCCTCCCACATAACCCCCCATCCCCCCCTCTCCCCCACGACCAGTAAAAATCTCCCCTTAAAACGTCTTTATACGTACAAATACCCAATACTCTATGTTAACATTGGGTAAGTTTCATAAATTTAAGCCTTCCCCCCGGGAACTTAGGGGGATTAAGTCATCCTAAAAGACATACTTATTATATTTCGACCATGCTAAACAAAATGGCTATCTCAAAATTTTGATCAGGTGACTTTGGGAAAACAATCAGCGTGGGAGGGGGCCTAGTTGCCCTCCATTTTTTCTTGTCAATTAAAAAGGTCACTAGAACTTTTAATTTCCATTCCAATGAGCTCTCCCACTATATTCTAGGACAACTGGGTCGATACGATCACCCCTGGGAAAAAAAAACAAAAAAAACAACAAATAAACACGCACCCGTGATCTTTCTTCTGGCAAAAAATGCAAAATTCCATATTTTTGTAGATAGGAGCTTTAAACCTCTACAGTACTGCTTCATGATACGCCGAATATGATAGTATCATTTTCATCAAGTTTCTATAGTTTTTAGGGGGTATCCCCTCCTTTTTTCGAAAATCAGCCAAATTTTCTCAGGTGCCTAACTTTTGATGGTTAGGATTAAACTTGATTAAACTTATATATTTGAAATCAGCATTAAAATCTGATTCTTTTGATGTATCTATTTGTATCAAAATACCGTTTTCTAGAGTTTCGGTTACCATTGAGCCGGGTCGCTCCTTACTTACAGTTCGTTACCACGAACCGTTTGATACACGTATTATTGCGAAGTTTGGTGCTACTGACATTATTCAGTCGTTTTAGCTGCTTAGTTTTAAATTGATAAGACATGCTTTTGAGTCCCTAGGTCCAAACCATAGTACTATCCGTGTGTTTTTGCCTGAGTCCCTGAGATAAATGTTTAATTATTGTATGTGTGTTTGTATTTGTTTTTTTTTCTTGTTTTTGTATTTAACTATGTTTGTTTGCCTAAATCCGGGTTAAAAATAAATTATTATTATTTACTATGACTTGATACCCTGCACTTTTGGTCATAAAGTAAGCAATTATAATTCTGTTATCTGTTATCTCAAATAATTCGGTATAATTCTGTTATCTTCCCAACCAAAGAAAAATAAGCTTCCTTATTCATCAAAATCCCTACTCCCTGCCTGTGTATCCCATTCTTCCTACCCGAAAAAAGTCTACGTCACCTAATTTCATGTTTCTTAACCGTGGAAGATGGGTTTCTGAAACTCAGAATAAGTCTTGTTCAGAATTTATAAATTCTTTATCTGAAATGTCAATATGATAGTTGTGTTTCAATGTCATAACGCTCCCTGTCATAATTTTCATATTATTCAAAACATTGAAATTGTTATGGGCTCAAGAAAGCCTGTGATCTCATCAGTGCAGGTTAGGGACGACTAACTTCTTCTTAAGTCTGTCTCTGCAGCACGCTCCAGTGGACTCGGGCTAAGTCGGTATTATTATCTAAATCATCAAAATTGTTACTGCACTTAAGGACAGCAATGGGTCCCATCAGTGTTGGCCAGAATCGAATAACTTCTTAGTGAGTCTATGGTTGGTCCTCAAGCTGGCTTAGAACCGAACAGAAAGGAGTCTCCGGGATCCCCAGTTGAATGGGGGCTTTGTGCAAGCATTGGTCCGTCTTGTTCAATAGATGGGTTTCTGCTGACTGTTACCTCCGAATCATTATATATTCATGACT
Organism: Artemia sp. Qi Xiang Cuo; assembly: GCF_049724085.1. Lineage (NCBI taxonomy): Eukaryota > Metazoa > Arthropoda > Branchiopoda > Anostraca > Artemiidae > Artemia > Artemia sp. Qi Xiang Cuo. The sequence goes on from NC_142800.1 coordinate 62,700,403, forward strand.
GCAAATATTATGTGTTGTTTACTAGGCTTAATTTCCTCGGGAAACACCACTCCTCAAGGTGACCCTGGGGTGTTGTTTGTAGTCACGTTTATGGTTAGGGAAAACTCGTAAAAGGTCCACCCTGACGCTACTATGATACCCCGCAAGCAGTGTTTCCCCTTTGGGGGTAGGGACGCAAGAAAGAGCTTATGACAGTGATGACACCAAACCATTTTATAACATCGGAACTACTTCAGCCTTCCGGGATGCCTTCTTTTACGCCTCTTAGTTTCTATTGTCTGCCTGAGATGTGTGTACACATGCTGATAAAATAATTCCATATAGAAAGAGTATAATTTGTTTTAATTATAATTAAAGCAAACTTGCGTCACTACTTTATGGTTATTGTCATTTCTTGTATATTTATGGCTGCTATAATACGCCTATGAAAGGCGTCAACAACAGTGCTAGATGAAATTTAAGTAGAAAGGGGGGTCTGACTCGTGACAGGACCACGTGGTCCTGTCAGCATTTTTAATGCTGACGGGGCTCCTAATATGGGCATAGCCTCCCTAGGGAGAACACGTGGTTAATGGTGTCAATGACCTAAATTTCCAAGGTCGATGTTGTTGTTGTTGTTGTTTTGGCCATGTGCATAGTCATTAGGGAAAAGACGTGGTTAATTAAAGCGATTGGGAATTTGGAACACCTGTGCTGTCAGTCATTAATCAAATTGTTTCCGGGCAAAGTTTAATAATGTCTGACAGGTACTGTCAATCATTAATAAAATTGTTTCCAGGCGAAGTTTAATAATGTCTGACAGGTGATGTCAAGATTGATTGATATGTCACGAAATGGGAATTAATTCGTTGTTTCTAAGAGGAATTATTGATTCAAGAAAGGGGAATTAATTTGTTGTTTCTAAGGGGAATTATTGATTCACGAAAGGGGAATTAATTTGATGTTTCTAAGGGGAAGGTGGGGAAGAGATATATTGAGTGCGTAATCGAAGTGAGAGAATTCCAGAGAAATTGATTACATAATCGGTAGAACCCTATAAGGAGATCGTGACGGGAATCCATTTATGGGCATAACCTGACGTAATCAAATAGGGCAAATTGATTTTTGAGAAATTGATTACATAATCGATAGAACCATATCAGAAGTTCATGACGTGAATCCATTTATGGACATAGAATGACGTAATCGACAAAGACTAAAGAATTTCTTAGAAAATTATTAAATAATCAGTAGAACCCTATCAGGAGGTCGTGACGTTAATCCATTTATGGTCATAGAATGACGTAATCAACTAGGACAATTGGATTTCTGAGAAATTTATTACATAATTGGTATAACCCTATCAGAAGGTCATGACAGGAATCCATTTATGGGCATAGAATGACGTAATCGACTACGACAAGCAAGTTACTTTCAGAATTTCCCTCCTAAACCCATTTTCCACCTTAAAGTACTTATCTTTCTAACTAAAAGCTATACATTACAGCTTTTAGGATACCTCAACATAAAAAAATACTTTTAAAAGATAATTTAAGAGAAAGATAAATTATTAATTTATAACATCAACAAATATTGCAACTTGAAGAACTTATCTTTTTCACACACAAGTATACTTTACAGCTTTTTGGATACCTCAACAACAAGAAATACTTTTCAAAGACCATTAAAGAGCAAGTTACTTTCTTAATGTTCATTCTAAACCCATTTTCCAACTTGAAGTACTTATCTGTTTCACCCAAAACTATACTTTAAAGCTTTTTGGATACCTCGTCCCCAAGAAATACTTTTCAAAGACCATTTCAGAGCAAGTTACATTCTTAATGTCCCTCCTAAACCCATTTTCCAACTTGAAGTACTTATCTTTTTCACTCACAACTATACTTTACAGCTTTTTGAGTGTCCCAACACCAAGAAATACATTTCAAAGAGGATTTCAGAGCAAGTTACTTTCTTAATGTCCCTCCTAAACCCATTTTCCAACTTGAAGTACTTATCTTTTTCACCCAAAACTATACTTTACAGCTTTTTGAGTGTCCCAACACCAAGAAATTCTTTTCAAAGAGCATTTCAGAGCAAGTTACTTTCTTAATGTCCCTCCTAAACCCATTTTGCAACTTGAAGTACTTAAGTTAATTTCTTAATGTTCATCCTAAACCCATTTTGCAACTTGAAATACTTATCTTTTTCACCCACAACTATACTTTACAGCTTTTGGATACCTCAACACCAAGAAATACTTTTCAAATATCATTTCAGAGCAAGTTACTATCTTAATGTCCCTCCTAAACCCAAAATCCAACTTGAAGTACTTATCTTTTTCACACACAACTGTACTTTAAAGCTTCTTGGTTACCTCAACACCAAGAAATACATTCCAAAGACCATTTCAGAGCAAGTTACCTTCTAAATGTCCCTCCTAAACCCATTTTCCAACTTGAAGTACTTATCTTTTTCACTCACAACTATACTTTACAGCTTTTTGGATACCTCAACACCAAGAAATACTTTTCAAAGACCATTTCAGAGCAAGTTACTTTCTTAATGTCCCTCTTAAACCCATTTTCCAACTTGAAGTACTTATCTTTTTCACCCACAACTATACTTTACAGCTTTTTGGATACCTCAACACCAAGAAATACTTTTCAAAGACCATTTCAGAGCAAGTTACTTTCTTAATGTCCCTCCTAAACCCATTTTCCAACTTGAAGTACTTATCTTTTTCATCCACAACTAGCTTTTTGAGTGTCCCAACACCAAGAAATACTTTTCAAAGACCATTTCAGAGCAAGTTACTTTCTTAATGTACCTCCTAAACCCATTTTGCAACTTGAAGTACTTATCTTTTTCACACACAACTATACTTTACAGCTTTTTGAGTTTCACAAAACCAAGAAATACCTTTCAAAGACCATTTCAGAGCAAGTTACTTTCTTACTGTTCCTTCTAAACCCTTTTTCCAACTTGAAGTACTTATTTTTTTTACCCACAACTATACTTTACAGCTTCTTGAATATCGCAACACCTAGAAATACTTTTGAAAAAAGAGTCTAGAGCCCGCTCCTGTGTTAATATCTCACCTAAAGCCATTTACAAACTAGAATTACTTATGTTGATTCGCCACAATAATACTTTACAGCTTTTTGAATACCTCAGCACCAATAAATAACTTTGAAATACCTTGTCAGAGCAAATTAATTTCTTAATGTCCCTCCTAAACACATTTTCCAACTTGAAGTACTTATCTTTTTCACACACAAATATACTTTACAGCTTTTTGAATGCTTCAACACCAAGTAATACTTTTCAAAGACCATTTCAGAGCAAGTTACTTTCTTACTGTCCCTCCTAAACCCATTTTCGAACTTGAAGTACTTATCTTTTTCACCCACAACTATACTTTACAGCTTTTTGAATGCTCCAACACCAAGCAATACTTTTCAAAGGCATTTCAGAACAAGTTCTTTTTTTTAATATGCTTCTTAAACCAATTTTACAAATTCTAAATTTTTCCATAGTAGATAGAAAAAGCTATATCATAGCTGTGAATATTTTCTCGAAAGATAAGCAGTTCTATTTCAATTTTAAATTTTCTCAATGAAGTGAAGAAAAGTTCAAGTTCTTTTCTGAATTTTCTCAATGAAAAAGAAATTAGTTTTTATTCAATTCTATTTTTCCAAATAATATAAAAATTTTCCACTTTAGTTCAGATTTTTCTCAAAAGGATGAAAAATTTAAAATACTATTCCAAATTTTCTCAACGAAGTGAAGAAAAGTTGAAGTTCTCTTCTGAAATTTACCAAAGAACACACTTCAATTCTAATTTCTCCAGAGAAAACAAAATCTTCCACTTCAGTTCTTTATTTCACAAAGACATAAAGAAATTTAATGTTCAATTCAAATTTTTCGGTGGAAGATAGAAAAAGTAATCCCCAACCAGAAGGACCCCCCCGGTCCCCCAAGGCCCCCGGCACCCCCGGCCCCAAAATGTCCACCATAAGAGACCGAACCCAAAGGCCCACAAAGGCCCCCCGACACACCCAAAAGACCAACAAACAAAAATTTCTCTTAGAAATAATATTTTTCAGCACTGATAACACTTTTCTGTTCGAACTAGCAAGTTTTCTAGCAAAGATAGCAAATTTTTTCATAGAAGCAACATTTTTTGATTGTGATAACAACTTTTCTGTCAGAAATAGCAAGTTTTACTTAACACTAACAAACACACTCATCAAAGTAATGATATTTTACTTTAATACTAACATACTTTTACTAAACACACGCAAATTTCTCTTAGAAATAATATTTTTCATCAATGATAACACTTTTTCTGTTCGAACTAGCAAGTTTTCTACCAAAGATACCAAATTTTTTCTTAGAAGTAACATTTTTGATTGTGATAACAACTTTTCTGTCAGAAGTAGATAGTTTTGCTTAACACTAACAAACCTTCTCATCAAAGTAATGATATTTTACCTTAATACTAACATACTTTTACTGAACAAACAAAAATTTCTCTTAGAAATAATATTTTTCATCACTGATAACACTTTTCTGTTCGAAATAGCAAGTTTTCTAACAAAGATATAAATTATTTTCTTATACTTAAAATTTTTTGATTGTGATAACAACTTTTCTGTCAGAAGTAGCAAGTTTTGCTTAACACTAACAAACCCACTCATCAAAGTAATGATATTTTACCTTAATACTAACATACTTTTACTGAACACACAGAAATTTCTCTTAGAAATAATATTTTTCGTCAGTGATAACACTTTTTCTGTTCGAACTAACATGTTTTCTACCTAAAATACCATATTTTTTCATAGACTTACCATTTTTTTATTATGATAACAACTTTTCTGTCAGAAGTAGCAAGTTTTGCTTAACACTAACAAACATTCTCATCAAAGTAATGATATTTTACCCTTAATACTAACATACTTTTACTGAACACACACAAATTTATCTTAGAAATAATATTTTTCATCAATGATAACACTTTTTCTGTTCGGACTAGCAAGTTTTCTAGCAAATATACCAAATTTTTTCTTAGAAGTAATATTTTTTGATTGTGATAACAACTTTTCTGTCAGAAGTAGCAAGTTTTGCTTAACACTAACAAACATTCACATCAAATTAATGATATTTTACCTTAATACTAACATACTTTTACTGAAAAAACAAAAATTTCTCTAAGAAATAATATTTTTCATCACTGATAACACTTTTCTGTTCGAACTACCAAGTTTTCTACCAAAGATACCAAATATTTTCATAGAAGGAACATTTTTTGATTGTGATAACAACTTTTTGGTCAGAAGTAGCAAGTTTTGCTTAACACTAACAAACATTCTCATCAAAGTAATGATATTTTACCTTAATACTAACATACTTTTACTGAACACACACAAATTTCTCTTAGAAATAATATTTTTCGTCAATGATAACACTTTTTCTGTTCGAACTAGCAAGTTTTCTACCAAAGATACCAAATTTTTTCGTAGACGTACAATTTTTTGATTGTGATAACAACTTTTCTGTCAGAAGTAGCAAGTTTTGCTTAACACTAACAAACCTTCTCATCAAAGTAACAACATTTTACCCTAATACTAACATACTTTTACTGAACACACACAAATTTCTCTTAGAAATAATATTTTTCATCAATGATAACACTTTTTCTGTTCGAACTAGCAAGTTTTCAATCAAAGATACCAAATTTTTTCTTAGAAGTAACATTTTTTGATTGTGATAACAACTTTTCTGTCAGAAGTAGCAAGTTTTGCTTAACACTAACAAACCTTCTCATCAAAGTAACAACATTTTACTCTAATACTAACATACTTTTACTGAACAAACAAAAATTTCTCTTAGAAATAATATTTTTCGTCAATGATAACACTTTTTCTGTTCGAACTAGCAAGTTTTCTAGCAAAGATACCAAATTTTTTCATAGAAGTGACATTTTTTTATTGTAATAACAACTTTTCTGTCAGAAGTAGCAAGTTTTGCATAACACTAACAAACATTCTCATCAAAGTAATGATATTTTACCTTAATACTAACATACTTTTACTGAACACACACAAATTTTTCTCAGAAATAATATTTTTCATCAATGATAACACTTTTTCTTTTCGAACTAGGAAGTTTTCTACCAAAGATACCGAATATCTTCATAGAAGTAATATTTTTTTATTGTGATAACATCTTTTCTGTCAGAAGTAGCAAGTTTTGCTTAACACTAACAATCATTCTCATCAAAATAACAACATTTTACATTAATACTAACATACTTTTACTGAACACAAACAAATTTATCTTATAAATAATATTTTTCATCAGTGATAACACTTATTCTGTTCGAACTAGCAAGTTTTCTACCAAAGATACCAAATTTTTTCGTAGACGTACCATTTTTTGATTGTGATAACAACTTTTCTGTCAGAAGTAGCAAGTTTTACTTAACACTAACAAACATTCTCATCAAAGTAATGATATTTTACTTTAATACTAACATACTCTTACTGAACACACACAAATTTTTCTAAGAAATAATATTTTTCGTCAGTGATAACACTTTTTCTGTTCGAACTAGCAAGTTTTCTAGCAAAGATACCGAATTTTTTCTTAGAAGTAATATTTTTTGATTGTGATAACAACTTTTCTGTTAGAAGTAGCAAGTTTTGCTTAACACAAACAAACCTTCTCATCAAAGTAATGATATTTTACCTTAATACTAACCTACTTTTACTGAACAAACAAAAATTTCTCTCAGAAATAATATTTTTCTTCAATGATAACACTTTTTCTGTTCGAACTAGCAAGTTTTCTACCAAAGATACAAAATTTTTTCTTAGAAGTAAAATTTTTTGATTGTGATAACAACTTTTCTGTCAGAAGTAGCAAGTTTTGCTTAACGCTAACAAACATTCTCATCAAAGTAATGATATTTTACCTTAATACTAACATACTTTCACTGAACACACACAAATTTTTCTTAGAAATAGTATTTTTCGTCAATGATAACACTTTTTCTGTTCGAACTAGCAAGTTTTCTACCAAAGATACCAAATTTTTTCGTAGATGTACCATTTTTTGATTTCGAAAACAACTTTTCTGTCAGAAGTATCAAGTTTTGCTTAACACTAACAATCCTTCTCATCAAAGTAATGATATTTTACCCTAATACTAACATACTTTTACTGAACAAACAAAAATTTCTCTTAGAAATAATATTTTTCGTCAGTGATAACACTTTCTGTTCGAACTAGCAAGTTTTCTAGCAAAGATACCAATTTTTTTCTTAGAAGTAATATTTTTTGATTGTGATAACAACTTTTCTGTCAGAAGTAGCAAGTTTTGCTTAACACTAACAAACCTTCTCATCAAAATAACAACATTTTAACTTAATACTAACATAAATTAACTGAACACACTGAAATTTATCTTAGAAATAAAATTTTTCGTCAGTGATAACACTTTTTCTGTTCTAACTAGCAAATTTTTCTAGAAAAGAAAACAAATTTTTTCGTAGAAGTAACATTTTTTGATTGTGATATCTTTTCTGTCAGAAGTAGCAAGTTTTGCTTAACACTAACAAACATTCTCATCAAAGTAACGACATTTTACTTTAATACTAACATACTTTTACTGAACACACACAAATTTTTCTTAGAAATAATATTTTTCGTCAATGATAACACTTTTTCTGTTCGAACTAGCAAGTTTTCTACCAAAGATACCAAATTTTTTCGTAGAAGTAACACAAAGTTCTCTTAGAAATAATATTTTTCATTTCTATGTCTGAATATATTTGTTTACATGTCTGAGATGGTGTTTGGTTAGGTTATGTTAGGTTAGCTAAGTTAGGTTAGCTAAGTTAGGTTAGTTTATCTAGTAAACATTCCTCCATTTTTATGTTAGGTTTGGTTAGGTTAACTTATCATGAGCGCTCGTGATAAGCTAACCTAACCTAACTAAAGCATGGTACAAAGTCGACATGGGTAGATTTTCCGGTGAGTATGGTTAGGTTAGGATAGACTAGATTAAGTTAGGTTAGGTTAAGTTAGGTTAGGCTAGGTTAGCCTACATACGCGCGCGTACGTAGGCTAACCTAACCTAACTTAACCTAACTTAATCTAGTCTATCCTAACCCAACCATACTCGCCGGAAAATCCACCCATGTCGACTTTGTACCATGCTTTAGTTAGGCTAGGCTTGCTTATCATTAGCGCTCATGATAAGTTAACCTAACCTAACTTAAACAAGGAGAAATGTTTACTAGCTAACCTAACTTAGCTAACATAACCTAACTTAGCTAACCTAACCTAACCAAACACCAACCCAGACATGTAAGCAAATAGATTCAGACATAGAAGTGAAAAATATTATTTTTAAGAGAACTTTGTGTTACTTCTACGAAAAATTTGGTATCTTTGGTAGAAAACTTGCTAGTTCGAACAGAAAAAGTGTTATCATTGACGAAAAATATTATTTCTAAGAATAAATTGTTTGTTCAGTAAAATCATGTTAGTATTAAGGTAAAATGTCGTTACTTTGATGAGAATGTTTGTTAGTGTTATGCAAAACTTGCTACTTCTGACAGAAAAGTTGTTATCACAATCAAAAAATGTTACTTCTATGAAAATATTTGGTATATTTGCTAGAAAACTTGCTAGTTCGAACAGAAAAAGTATTATCACTGACGAAAAATATTATTTCTAAGAGAAATTTGTGTGTGTTCAGTAAAAGTATGTTAGTATTAATGTAAAATGTTGTTACTTTGATGAGAAGGTTTGTTAGTGTTAAACAAAACTTGCTACTTCTGACAGAAAAGTTGTTATCACAATCAAAAAATATTACTTCTAAGAAAAAGTTTGGTATCTTTGCTAGAAAACTTGCTAGTTCGAAATGAAAAAGTGTTATCACTGACGAAAAATATTATTTCTAAGAGAAATTTTTGTTTGTTCAGTAAAAGTTTGTTAGTATTAAGGTAAAATATCATTACTTTGATGAGAAGGTTTGTTAGCGTTAAGCAAAACTTGCTACTTCTGACAGAAAAGTTGTTTTCAAAATCAAACAATGGTACGTCTACGAAAAAATTTGGTATCTTTGGTAGAAAACTTGCTAGTTCGAACAGAAAAAGTGTTATCATTGACGAAAAATATTATTTCTAAGAAAAATTTGTGTGTGTTCAGTAAAAGTATCTTAGTATTATGGTAGAATCTATTTACATTGATGAGAATGTTTGTTAGTGTTAAGCAAAACTTGCTATTTTTGATAGAAAGGTTGTTATTACAATCAAAAAATGTTAAGTCTTCGAAACAACTTGTTATAGTTGCTAGAAAACTTGCTCGTTCGAACAGATAAAGTGTTATCCTTGATGAAAAATATTATTTCTGAGATAAATTTTTGTTTGTTCAGTAAAAGTATGTTAGTATTAAGGTAAAATATCATTACTTTGATGAGAAGGTTTGTTTGTGTTAAGCAAAACTTGCTACTTCTAACAGAAAAGTTGTTATCACAATCAAAAAATATTACTTCTAAGAAAAAATTCGGTATTCTTGCTAGAAAACTTGCTAGTTCGAACAGAAAAAGTGTTATCACTGACGAAAAATATTATTTCTAAGAAAAAGTTGTGTGTGTTAAGTAAAAGTATGTTAGTATTAAAGTAAAATATCATTACTTTGATGAGAATGTTTGTTAGTGTTAAGTAAAACTTGCTACTTCTGACAGAAAAGTTGTTATCACAATCAAAAAATGGTACGTCTACGAAAAAATTTGGTATCTTTGCTAGAAAACTTGCTAGTTCGAACAGAAAAAGTGTTATCATTGATGAAAAATATTATTTCTAAGAGAAATTTTTGTTTGTTCAGTAAAAGTATGTTAGTATAAGGGTAAAATGTTGTTACTTTGATGAGAAGGTTTGTTAGTGTTAAGCAAAACTTGCTACTTCTGACAGAAAAGTTGTTATCACAATCAGAAAATGTTACTTCTAAGAAAATATTTGGTATCTTTGCTAGAAAACTTGCTAGTTCGAAAAGAAAAAGTGTTATCATTGATGAAAAATATTATTTCTGAGAAAAATTTGTGTGTGTTCAGTAAAAGTATGTTAGTATTAAGGTAAAATATCATTACTTTGATGAGAATGTTTGTTAGTGTTATGCAAAACTTGCTACTTCTGACAGAAAAGTTGTTATCACAATCAAAAAATGTTACTTCTATGAAAAAATTTGGTATCTTTGCTAGAAAACTTGCTAATTCGAACAGAAAAGTGTTATCATTGACGAAAAATATTATTTCTAAGAGAAATTTTTGTTTGTTCAGTAAAAGTATGTTAGTATTAGGGTAAAATGTTGTTACTTTGATGAGAAGGTTTGTTAGTGTTAAGCAAAACTTGCTACTTCTGACAGAAAAGTTGTTATCACAATCAAAAAATGTTACTTCTAAGAAAAAATTTGGTATCTTTGCTAGAAAATTTGCTAGTTCGAACAGAAAAAGTGTTATCATTGATGAAAAATATTATTTCTAAGAGAAATTTGTGTGTGTTCAGTAAAAGTATGTTAGTATTAGGGTAAAATGTTGTTACTTTGACGAGAAGGTTTGTTAGTGTTAAGCAAAACTTGCTACTTCTGACAGAAAAGTTGTTATCACAATCAAAAAATGGTACGTCTATGAAAAAATTTGGTATCTTTGGTAGAAAACTTGCTAGTTCGAACAGAAAAAGTGTTATCATTGACGAAAAATATTATTTCTAAGAGAAATTTGTGTGTGTTCAGTAAAACTATGTTAGTATTAAAGTAAAATATCATTACTTTGATAAGAATGTATGTTAGTGTTAAGCAAAACTTGCTACTTCTGACAGAAAAGTTGTTATCACAATCAAAAAATGTTACTTCTAAGAAAAAATTTGGTATCTTTGGTAGAAAACTTGCTAGTTCGAACAGAAAAGTGTTATCAGTGATGAAAAATATTATTTCTAAGAGAAATTTTTGTTTGTTCAGTAAAAGTATGTTAGTATTAAGGTAAAATATCATTACTTTGATTAGAAGGTTTGTTAGTGTTAAGCGAAACTTGCTACTTCTGACAGAAAAGTTGTTATCACAATCAAAAAATGTTACTTCTAAGAAAAAATTTGGTATCTTTGATAGAAAACTTGCTAGTTCGAACAGAAAAAGTGTTATCATTGATGAAAAATATTATTTCTAAGAGAAATTTGGGTGTGTTCAGTAAAAGTATGTTAGTATTAAGGGTAAAATATCATTACTTTGATGAGAATGTTTGTTAGTGTTAAGCAAAACTTGCTACTTCTGACAGAAAAGTTGTTATCATAATAAAAAAATGGTACGTGTACGAAAAAATTTGGTATTTTAGGTAGAAAACATGTTAGTTCGAACAGAAAAAGTGTTATCACTGACGAAAAATATTATTTCTAAGAGAAATTTCTGTGTGTTCAGTAAAAGTATGTTAGTATTAAGGTAAAATATCATTACTTTGATGAGAAGGTTTGTTTGTGTTAAGCAAAACTTGCTATTTCTGACAGAAAAAGTTGTTATCACAATCAAAAATGTTACTTCTAAGAAAAAATTTGGTATCTTTGGTAGAAAACTTGCTAGTTCGAACAGAAAAAGTGTTATCATTGATGAAAAATATTATTTCTAAGAGAAATTTGCGTGTGTTCAGTAAAAGTATATTAGTATTAAAGTAAAATATCATTACTTTGATGAGTGGGTTTGTTAGTGTTAAGCAAAACTTGCTATTTCTGACAGAAAAGTTGTTATCACAATAAAAAAATGTTACTTCTATGAAAATATTTGCTATCTTTGCTAGAAAACTTGCTAGTTCGAACAGAAAAGTGTTATCAGTGATGAAAAATATTATTTCTAAGAAAAATTTTTGTTTGTTGGTCTTTTGGGTGTGTCGCGGGGCCTTTGTGGGCCTTGGGGTGCAGTCTCTTGGGGGGGACTTTTGGGGGCCGGGGGTGCCGTGGGCCTTGGCGGACCGGGGGGGTCCTTCTGGTTGGGGATTACTTTTTCTATCTTCCACCGAAAAATTAGAATGGAACATTAAATTTCTTTATGTCTTTGTGAAATAAAGAACTGAAGTGGAAGATTCTTGTTTTCTCTGGATAAATTAGAATTGAAGTGTGTTCTTTGGTAACGTTCAGAAGAGAACTTGAACTTTTCTTCACTTCGTTGAGAAAATTTGGAACAGTATTTTAAATTTTTCATCCCTTTGAGAAAAATCTGAAATAAAGTGGAAAATTTTTATATTATTTGGAAAAATAGAATTGAATAAAAACTAATTTCTTTTTCATTGAGAAAATTCAGAAGAGAACTTGAACTTTTCTTCACTTCATTGAGAAAATTTAAAATTGAAATAGAACTGCTTATCCTTCGAGAAAATATTCACAGCTATGATATAGCTTTTTCTATCTACTATGGAAAAATTTAGAATTTGTAAAATTGGATTAAGAAGCATATTAAAAAAAGAACTTGTTCTGAAATGCCTTTGAAAAGTATTGCTTGGTGTTGGAGCATTCAAAAAGCTGTAAAGTATAGTTGTGGGTGAAAAATATAAGTACTTCAAGTTGGAAAATGGGTTTAGGAGGGACATTAAGAAAGTGACTTGCTCTGAAATGGTCCCTGAAAAGTATTTCTTGGTGTTGAGGTATACAAAAAGCTGTACAATATTGTTGCGGGGGAAAGATATATATATTTCATGTTGAAAAATAGACTTTAGAGATATATTAAGAACGTAAATTTCTCTGAAAAGATCTTTAAAAAGTATATAATGGTATTGAGGTATCTATAAAGCTGTAAAGTATAGTTGTGAGTGAAAAAGATAAGAAATTAAAGTTGGAAAATGGGTTTTGGAGGGACATTAAGAGAGTAACTTGCTCTGAAATGGTCTTTGAAAAGTATTTCTTGGTGTTGAGGTATCCAAAAAGCTGTAAAGTATAGTTGTGGGTGAAAAAAATAAGTACTTCAAGTTGGAAAATGGGTTTAGGAGGAACATTAAGAAAGTAACTTGCTCTGAAATGTTCTTTGAAAGGTATTTCTTGGTGTTGTGACACTCAAAAAGCTGTAAAGTATAGTTGTGGGTGAAAAAGATAAGTACTTCAAGTTGGAAAATGGGTTTAGGAGGGACATTAAGAAAGTAACTTGAACTGAAATTGTCTTTGAAAAGTAGTTCTTGGTCTTGTGAAGATCAAAAAGCTGTAAAGTATAGTTGTGGATGAAAAAGATAAGTACTTCAAGTTGTAAAATGAGTTTAGGAGGGACATTAAGAAAGTAACTTGCTCTGAAATGGTCTTTGAAAAGTATTTCTTTGTGTTGAGGTAACAAAAAATCTGTAAAGTATAGTTTTGGGTGAAAAATATAAGTAATTCAAGTTGGAAAATGGGTTTAAGAGGGACATTCAGAAAGTAACTTGCTCTGAAATGGTCTTTGAAAAGTATTTCTTGGTGTTGAGGTATCCAAAAAGCTGTAAGTATAGTTGTGAATGAAAAAGATAAGTGCTTCGAGTCGGAAATTGGGTTTAGGAGGGGCTTTAATAAAGTATGTTGCTCTGAAATGGTCTTTGAAAAGTATTTCTTGATGTTGAGGTATCCAAAAAGCTGTAAAGTATAGTTGTGAGTGAAAAAGATAAGTACTTCAAGTTGCAAAATGGGTTTAGGATGGACATTAAGAAAGTAACTTGCTCTGAAATGGTCTTTGAAAGGTATTTCTTGGTGTTGAGGTAACCAAGAAGCTTTAAAGTACAGTTGTGGGTGAAAAAGATAAGTACTTCACGTTGGAAATTGGGTTTAGGAGGGACATTAAGAAAGTAACTTGCTCTGAAATGGTCTTTGAAAAGTATTTCTTGGTGTTGAGGTATCCAAAAGCTGTAAAGTACAGTTGTGGGTGAAAAAGATAAGTACTTCAAGTTGCGAAATGGGTTTAGGATGATGATTAAGAAAGTAACTTGCTCTGAAATGGTATTTGAAAAGTATTTCTTGGTGTTGAGGTATCCAAAAAGCTGTAAAGTATAGTTGTGGGTGAAAAAGATAAGTACATCAAGTTGCAAAATGAGTTTAAGAGGGACAATAAGAAATTACCTTGCTCTGAAATGCTCTTTGAAAAGTATTTCTTGGTGTTGGGACACTCAAAAAGCTGTAAAGTATAGTTTTGGGTGAAAAAGATAAGTACTTCAAGTTGGAAAATGGGTTTAGGAGGGACATTAAGAAAGTAACTTGCTCTGAAATGCTCTTTGAAAAGTATTTCTTGGTGTTGGGACACTCAAAAAGCTGTAAAGTATAGTTGTGAGTGAAAAAGATAAGTACTTCAAGTTGGAAAATGGGTTTAGGAGGGACATTAAGAATGTAACTTGCTCTGAAATGGTCTTTGAAAAGTATTTCTTGGTGATGAGGTATCCAAAAAGCTGTAATGTATAGTTGTGGGTGAAAAAGGTAAGTACTTCAAGTTGGAAAATGGGTTTAGGAGGAACATTAAGAAAGTAACTTGCTCTGAAATCGTCTTTGAAAAGTATTTCTTGGTGTTGAGGTATACAAAAAGATGTAAAGTATTGTTGTTTTATAAAAAGATAAGTACTTCAAGTTGCAAAATGTGTTTATGAGGGACATTAAGATTGAGACGTGCTCTGAAACGATCCTTGAAAAGTATTTCTTGGTGTTGAGGTATCCAAAAAGCTGTAAAGTATAGTTGTGGGTGAAAAAGATAAGTACTTCAAGTTGCAAAATGGGTTTAGGAGGGATATTCAGAAAGTAACTTGCTTGTCTTAGTCAATTACGTCATTCTATGCCCATAAATGAATTCCCGTCATGACCTTCTGATAGGGTTCTACCGATTATGTGATCAATTTCTCAGAAATCCATTTGTCCTAGTTGATTACGTCATTCTATGCCTATAAATGGATTCCCGTCAGGACCTCCTGATAGGGTTCTACCGATTATGTAATCAATTTCTCAGAAATCCAATTGTCTTGGTCGATTACGTCATTCTATGCCCATAAATGAATTCCCGTCATGACCTTCTGATAGGGTTCTACAGATTATGTAATCAATTTCTCAGAAATCTATTTGTCTTAGTCGATTACGTCATTCTATGCCCATAAATGGATTCCCGTCACGAGCTCCTTATAGGGTTCTACCGATTATGTAGTCAATTTCTCGGGAATTCTCTCCCTTCGATTACGCAATCAATATATCTCTTCCCCACCTTCCCCTTAGAAACAACAAATTAATTCCCCTTTCGTGAATCAATAATTCCCCTTAGAAACAACAAATTAATTCCCCTTTCTTGAATCAATAATTCCCCTTCGAAACAACAAATTAATTCCCCTTTCGTGACATATCAATCAATCTTGACATCACCTGTCAGACATTATTAAACTTCGCCTGGAAACAATTTGATTAATGATTGACAGTACCTGTCAGACATTATTAAACTTTGCCCGGGAACAATTTGATTAATGACTGACAGCACAGGTGTTCCAAATTCCCAATCGCTTTAATTAACCACGTCTTCTCCCTAATGACTATGCACATGGCCAAAACAACAACAACAACAACATCGACCTTGGAAATTTAGGTCATTGACCCCATTAACCACGTGTTCTCCCTAGGGAGGCTATGCCCATATTAGGAGCCCCGTCAGCATTAAAAATGCTGACAGGACCACGTGGTCCTGTCACGAGTCGGACCCCCCTTTCTACTAATTTACCTATAAAAACAGAAAAAGCATTTAATTCAAATGCATAAGAGGAATATTTTTATTATTTTTCTGATTGATCTTGGTTGACTTATTCGTTGCCCAGCAATGACTTTATGCCTGTATGAGGGTATTTACGCAGAAAGAAGCGCCTTCATGCCTAAATGCACAATTTTACGATTTTTGACAGAATATCATTAATTTTGTGTGTCTCACCCCCTCCCTCAAGATAGTTTCCTGAGTATTTGCCCCGCTTGTAAAACAGTCGTTGATGCTAAGTCTCTTAGACAAATAGTTACCAAGGGATTGTAGAAAACTAACTTAGCTAGTAAAGATAGGAAAATTGTTTAGTAATATGGGAAAGCCATTGTTGTCCTCTAAAAGAAGTGTTCTATCTAGAATCCTATGTTCTTACGAATTCTATCTGCCGATACGTATTCCATAGCCCTTTTTTCTTATTTGAATTATAGCATCGTTGCGCTCGAACGGAATGAACATATCTTTCAAATTTTTCGAAAATGAGCTACCAAATTAGAAGTATCTCACTGCAATATCTATTTCTACTGATCAAATTTGCTTTGTATTACTTTATAGGATTTAACAGTATTACTTTATATGATTTTGTCGGAGGTACGAGAGATAGGCCAGTTTTAGAACCTCTAGCTCAAATACTATTGTTTATGTACCAAAATGAAGCTAATTCATTCAGCTATGTATAATAAATTTTTTAGTTTTTTCTCTCCTTTGTATTGTTTTGG
Organism: Artemia sp. Qi Xiang Cuo; assembly: GCF_049724085.1. Classification (NCBI taxonomy): domain Eukaryota; kingdom Metazoa; phylum Arthropoda; class Branchiopoda; order Anostraca; family Artemiidae; genus Artemia; species Artemia sp. Qi Xiang Cuo. The sequence goes on from NC_142800.1 coordinate 62,716,874, forward strand.
ATAAAATTGTTCCCGCCAACAGGTTGAAAATCTTATTTTTGGTCCCCTGTAAAATTACGAAAAAGACAGACGTGCTCTTTAGTTTTCGATACAACGGTATATGTTATCATTTTAGAATAAAACATAAGCTCCTTGATTATTTTTGTATTTTACATCTTTTTATTTCCCCATTATAGTGACATAATTTTCTTCATTGGTAGGAAGGATTTTGGAGGCTGCACCCCCTGGCTCTTCGTTCTTCCCCTATGTAGTCCTCGAATGCCTTCTATAGAACGATTGGACTTGTTTTTTTTTTGTCAATCTTATGTCCTCTTTATCAATGATTGCACTGAAAGCAACACAGCTATCTTTTTTTTTAGCTCTTCAATTTCGGTTTTTACGATAATGTTGCATTAGTCATGGGCTACTTTCCAATGACCGACTGTTCAGTGTCTGGTGTTTTCTTAATTTAAAAGAGAACTTTTGCCAGGAGCTGGCAGTGAAACACAAATTAAGGTCCAATATTTACTTTCCTCTACTGAGTTGAACACACTCTTTTCTTCATTTTATTTTTATATTGAAGGTTACTGTCATGAACAGACAATAAAAGTTCACCTTATTTAGGCTCATCTGTTTCGTCATGGCTTAAATTGATGCAATTAAAAACAGCTGCAAAAGTATGCAGAGAAAACGCTAAGCCTTTCAAAAACAATTTTTTTTGTTTTTACTAAGATTCGTGGCGTCATCAAATACTTAACAATATGTCGCTAGTCTTGATAATTCTCAGCTGTTTTCGATATTAGCCCTTATAAAAGATACGTTTCATCCAGTGATGAAATTGCTGCAGATAAGCACACACACACACACACACACACATATATATATATATATATATATATATATATATATATATATATATATATATATATATATATATATATATATATATATATATATTTATACACTCAGTAGAGGTGAACCTTTATACTTTTTCCTAGAATATAATGAGTTTTACGTTTGGAGGTGAGTATAATATAAATTGCGTTTTTGAGATAATTCTTTGTATTATTGATGTAACGCGATTTTTATTTTTTTTAAAGATGTCTATGGAAGTGAAATCACTACCCTTTGAGGTACATTCTTGCACACGTCTCTCAAGTGTACTAGAAACATATCTTGATTTATGAACGGTCTAATGAGTTTTACTACACAGCTAGACTAATTGGGGAGGGCCAAAGCTTTTAACAAGTCCTTGTCTATATCTAGCTATTCTTGTTAGACCAATTTGACACCAAATGTGTAACATGACTGAGCACATAAACTAAAAAAGAAAAACAGCAAAACACGTTTGACAGCTATTGTATAATAGCAACTACTAGCTATTGAATATTGCCCTCCGCCCCAGAAAATTCCCCTTATTTCTCCCAAACACATCCGGTCAAAATTCTGCGATAACAATTTTTTTCAAAACAGTCCAAAGGTCAAATAACCATGCCTCCTGAATTGACAACCTCCCTCCTTCTAATCCCCGGGGCAAGGGCTGTAAGCTATGCAAGTTGCCCATTGCTAAGATATAATGATTTTATGTAAGGGTGGTCGCATAAATTTCGGAAGGGGCGGATGCCTTAAAGGGTTTATTTTAATGCCGAAACATCCTAATCTCTATAGAACCTTCAGGTAAATACATAATTAATTCGAAGGAAGGAGTGGGGGGGGGGGGCTGGAGTTGGAAATTTATATTTATTTCTTTTCGATTCCCTCTTGATTTCAAAATTAGCAGAACTTATTCCGAATAGGAGCTGCCCCTTCCTCATCCCCAACCTTTCCCTCGTGGTCTTATGAACTCCGGAGGATGCTCATTCGATCGAAAATTGAGAAATCTAATCCTTTTTTATAAGTCGAAAGTGATTGGGGACCAACCAGCCCCTGTCCTAAAACTCTTTTTGATATCTGGTCCTTTTTTTTACCCCTTAGGGCATTTGATCGAAATTTTGCTGTACCTATTTTTTACTTCCTCTGTGGCTGCTCAACTTTGTGTGGGGGAATTTTCCGGGGACGTCGGCTACCGAGTCCACCAACATAGTATGATTTACACATATTGGATGTTGGCCATTTTAACTGAGGGAAGTTTATTTTTCTGGTTTAATTTTGTTATCAATAGCGTCATTCTCTGTAAATTGATAACAAAAGTGACTAAGCTATTAAAAAACAACTTGCGTTCAGTCATATCAATGGATTTTGCCTTCCTTATGATTAATTTTGTTGTTGGAAAATTCTTTTCTCGTAGATTAACTTATAAATAATTGAGTGATATTGAAACGAAAGTGTGTTAAATATTTGTTTTTTTTCTTCAATATTTTTAATGCAGTTCTTTCAGTTTGCCGTCCTTGATGGTCTTAGTGGAGTTCCTACCCGGACGACTCCTACCTTAACCCCAACGACATTGAAAAACATTGAACAAGTTTTTTTGGACGTTGAATCAGGAAGAAATGCACATCAACATGAAGCTGGATTTGTTCCACCCCTCGCTCCCCTTATACCCACAACTGTTACGTCACAACCCTATCCAGTTAGCACATCACAGTCCAAAGTCGAAGCTTCACAACCTGATTATCAGCAATCTGGTAAGAATCTTTCAGCTACAGTAGTTCGAGAAAATGATCTTGGAATAGTTTGTGTATATAGATTCGGAATAACAGTTCTGAAAATATGTCTACATATTACTGAGAGGTGTAATTTGAGGGAAATTGGGTAGGCTTGATCTCCAGCCTGGTGCAAATTTTCCTTACTATCATACAAATGTACCCTCGTCTAAGATGAATGTAAAATGGAATTTTCAACATTTTAAATAGACGTTTTCTGTCTTGGCCTCTTTTTCTTACCTTAAAAATTGTTTTTGGACCTCCTTATTATGGTTCTTTATGCCTATATCATCTTTTATCTCAATGTGTATTCTATAAGATCGTGTAAAAAAAAAAAAACGCTTTTTGGCATATGTTTGTAGTATTTCTTACTTTTTGTGCTATCTGTAAGAAGGCTGGGTGCAGTTATTGTAACTTTGAAGGTGAAGTCTATACTAGAAAACCTCTGTTCATCCCTTAAGTCCCTCTGATAAATTCTGTGAACATGAAATTTTAGGATAAATGGAGATGGCGAGGACTTGCGAAAAAAAAAATCTAAGTAGTTTAAATTTATTTCCTGGGTTGCTGTTAGTTATACGTCTGTTACCATTATTAGTATGAACTTTAGCTAATTATAAGTCATTTTTTACTAACATTTGACGATGTGTTGACAAACTGATTATTGTAGCCGATGAAATTTAGTCACAGATACCTGGGAAATACGATTATATCTCCCACCTTGTATGATATTGGTATATTTTGAGGTATTATACGGAGAAGACTCGTAGCTTGTTATTACCATGACTAGTTATTAGGCAGGGTTATTGCTCGCGCCGCGAATGTTGGTACTAAGAAAGAGGGGAGGGGGAGGTAATAAAAAGAAACTGAAGTGCGGCTGAACACGAGTTAGTTCATTCCAAGCGAAATTTGAGATTAAACTGTCCAAAAAAAACGGAACCAAAGGATTTATCCCGAACTTTTTTGAAAATGATGTCAGAAACTGAGAACGATTTGTTTAGTGGCTCTTTATTCGTCAGTCAGGTCTGGAGAGCTGCATTTACTTTATATGAAGCAGAGCAGTGATGCCAATTCACTAAAATTGTCGGGAATGGGGACAATGTTTTTTCGATTTGTTGAATCAAAATGTCAAAAAGGAGGATTTTCAATGAAAATACCAAAAACTGTATTTCTTGAAACTTGGGGGTGGTAAAAATTAGTCTGGGGGGCACATGCCTCCCATCAGTTACCGTTACTGAGGCAAGGGTTATTGCCCATGGCCGGGACAAAGATGGATCAAAATCCTACCTCAACTGCTATCTGATATAATCGTGTATGAAATATTCCAAAACGAAGCGAAATTAATTTGCTGCAAAGCATGTATTTTTGGCTTGATTTTGTTTTAAGTTTTTGTACAAGCACCTACCCCACGAAAAGCCTAGGTCAGTATATTTTCACTCTCCTATAAAAATTTAGAAAATACCTGACAGTACTTTTGTTTTGGGCATAACAATATGATATTATGTTTAGTACAAATTGATTTTAACGGTTTAAATTCTTAATTTTGACACTGTTTAACTGCAGTCTCTAATTTGTGTAACTCAGTTATCTGATTAGTTCAAGCCATTTAGCTTTTTGATGAAGTCGCGATACAAAAATGTCAGTTTCAACATATCATCAAGACAACAATGTACAATGCCATCAGAGCGAGGATTCTTAATCCCTATACTCCAGTGCTAAATCGTCGAAGATTTGACTCTAAAAGTTTCCATTCTTTTTAATTCTAACCATCTTCTTGGTACTGTTACCACTATGGTCATATTCCCAATGCACATAGTAACTGTTGCTTAGATTCTGAAACAGGGCTCATTAACAAAAATTTTTTATCTAAAACACTCACGAATGGTTGCTAAAATACGGTTAAAAACAATAAGAAAAGAAAGTGGGCCCAATTTAGTCCCATGTGGCGAACTGCAAACAAAATATATAAAAACCCAGATGGCTCATGATCCGGGAGTTGGGCACACTGAGATCTTTTAAAAAGAAAACTAGCAAGTATACGTACAACAAATGGACGGGCACCCATAACCCTAGCTTCTTCCACTGCTACAGTATGGCAAAGACTATCAATTTCAATTCAATTTATAACTGGGATTTATTTTACTATATACATAAAAACAAACAAACAAAATACCCCCAGAAGCAAGCTTGTGCGGGGGTAATCCCTTCTAAACGCATAAAAAATCATAATAACAAAATAAGATCCAAAATAATAACTCTTTTCAATTAATATGACTACAAATACAAGTTCTGCCCTCCAACTCAAAAACTAGTACTAACATACTATACATAGCCACCTGACCATAATCACGTACCCCCCCCCTTTTTAGCCAATTCATTAAAAATAATAAATTACTAAACAATACGATCTCAATAAACTACGGAACAGCAGCAGGTCATCCACACATTTAAGTTCCACTGGTAAACTATTCCAAGCACTCGGACCGGCATGACGGATAGAAAAAAATGATCTTGTCGCTTGCGGAATCGGTCTTCGAAATTCTTCCAAATTTCTAGTTCCATGCTCATGAACATCACCCCCACTCACAAACATTCCCTTAAAACAAACAGGAACACTACCATAAAGATACTTAAACATGAACTGTGTTTTATAAAATTTAAAAAGACCCGATACCGGTAGAATCTTCAGCGTCATAAACTCATTACGAACAGATGATCCTCTATTATCCTTACCAATCAAAAGCCTTATTGCCGAATTTTGTAGTACACGCAGGGGCAGAAGATGCGTTCCAAAAGTAGACGACCATACTGAAGAACAGTATAATAGATATGGATGTACAATTGAAAAATACAATAATCTTAATATACTAGTTGGGAGAAAATTTTTCAGTTTACGCATAATTCCAACATTACGTGCAAGTTTCATAGACACACAATCAATATGATCTACAAAACTTAAAGTTTCATCAATAATAATCCCCAAATATCTAACACTCCTCTTTCGTGGAATCATTGATGTACCATTACTTAAATTATTCACCCATGGGTAATAACTAGGAGATCTGCTATATATCAATAAACTAGACTTATTACAATTAAGTTTTAACCTATTACTTCTCATCCACCTTTATATATTCTTAAAACCTTCTCGTAATTGCGACATCAATTCATTCTCAGTCCTACCACATACGGTTAATTTCGTGTCGTCAGCAAACATAACTAGGGCTTTACTAGGTTTAAGTGTCTCTAGAGGAGGTTTAATAATAGTATACAACCCATCAACTGCACTTGACAAATCATTTATATAAATAGAAAACAGAAGTGGGCCTAGGGGTGATCCCTGGGGAACTCCACAATTTATAAATTTACTGTCAGAACGTGCATCATTAACCTCCACAAACATTGACCTTGAATTTAAGAATGATTCTAACAACTTCAAAGCATTTCCCCTAATACCACAATTTTCTAACTTCATTAACAAAATATCATAAGATACAGTGTCGAACGCTTTCGCAATATCCAGAAAAATTGATGCAACTTTAAGGTTATTGTCTAATGCATCATTAACATATGTAGTCAAAAACAACATTGCATGCTCACTAGAATAACCTTTTCTGAAACCAAATTGATTTTGATAAAAAAAACAAATTCTTTTCAAGATACTTTTCTAGCCTTATATATACTAGCTTCTCGAAAATTCTAGCAATAACTGGTAGCAGCGAAATGGGACGGTAATTACTTATATCATTTTTATCACCCCCCTTAAATATTGGAACAATCTTTGCTCGTTTCAAACACTTTGGAAACACACCACTTTTAAAACAACCATTTATTAGTGAAACCAGTTGTTTAATAACACATTGTAGAACAAACTTTAGCACTCTTATAGATATTAGATCAACACCTGAAGCTTTATTTTTCATAGCCATTATTACATCTGTTATTTCACTTTCCGTTACCTTAGTCATTAAAATAGAAGTATCACAACTGGGAGGAAGATATTGATCAAAAGTACCATCACTCCTATCACAATAAATAGATCCGGCAACATTATTACCTACACTAGAAAAATAATCACACATCTGATTGGAAAGTTGAACTGGAGTTTGATCTGACTGAAGATTTGGCAACGTAACTCTTCTCTTGCCAATAAGAGGCCTGAGGAGACTCCACGTCTTTGCCGGGTTACCCTCACTCTTCTTAAATTCTTTAGCTAAATACTCAATTCTAGCCTTCCTCAATAATTTATTTAAAGCAACATTATACTTACGATAAATTTGCTGGTTTAGTACGCTTGCCTCAATTATACTCTTTTTATATAATTCATGGCGCCTTTTCATAGATCTAAGAAGACTACTGGTAATCCACGGTTTTCTTGCAGAATCATATTTACTCTTGTTTTTTTTTTACGCATCCGGCAGTTTTCTCTTAGACTACTACACAATTGATCATACCACTTACAAAATTTAAGATCCGGATCACTTATTGCATTCAAAAACTCCCAATCCATACACTCTAAGTCATTCTTAAATCGTACAAGAGAATCCGCGTCCACAGTCGGTACAATTGGGCTACAAAAACTCCCAGCTGTATAATTATGGTCCACTTCAGCAGAAAGAAACACTCCACAGTGGTCTGAAACATCATTTACCAGCACTCCTGGTTTCCAAAAATTCACGTTCGTGAATATATTATCAATTAAACTAGCTGACGTGTTACAAATCCTTGTACAAATATTTATACCTGGGAACAATCCGAAACTAGACATTAAATTTAACAAACTAGTAGTTGCACGATTACTAAGTACCATCATATCTATGTTAAAATCACCCGCTATGAAACTTGGGCAACCTGATACATTCAACATTTCCAATTGCTGCTCCAATAACTCTAAAAACTCTATCTCTGAAGCAGAAGGCGGCCTATACAAAATAAGAACCAAAAACTTGGATCCATTTCTACTTATTTCCAACACCATTGACTCAAAAATCATTTCACGATAAATGCAAATATCCTGTCTAGTCTTAACTGCAAAACCTGATTTAATATAAACTGCTAATCCTCCATGCTGTCGAGTCTCCCTATTCCTATTAATAAAATCATAACCATTAATATCTAACAAAGATGAATTATCGTTCCGAAGCCATGTCTCAGTCAACGCCAACACATCAAAATTCGGATCCGAACACAATTCTGAAATATAATGTAGAGAACTATTTAACCCCCGGCAGTTTAGATGTAATATATGCAGAGTTTGTGGCCCCCGCCGCGTCACATAATCCTTAAGATCACTTGCAAATACATACTTAGAATTTTCCAAACAAACCTGATTATTCCCATCTCCATCAAACTCTCGATTTAACGTCTCATTCATTCGATCCGCAAACTTTACGTGACTATTCTCAAGCAGCGCCAGTCTCTCATTATTTAATACCATTATCAAATTTCAACGCACATTGTAGGGCAGGACTTGTACTCAGCAAAAGAAATCCCAAATATTCAATCATATAACGTAACGAAAGTAATATAAAAAAAACAAAAGAAACATATAAAAAATCAAAATAACGAAAAGATACAACGAAAACATGCTTATTGTCAAAACACATACTTTTTAATACTCTGGTATGTTAACTTCAGGGAACCTGATTATTAACTTCATCATAACATAATATTCACTTATTATATTCCACTAGCAAACAGACTAAGGGAAATTTCATCTAATATCATTTCAGAACGCCACTCCACTACCTCTAGCGCCTCTCCGACCAGCTTGGATACGCCCACTGCTAGTCGCCATTTCACCATCTTGGGGATTAATAAGCTCCTGTACAAATTCACCAGCATTGTACTTTGTAACTGAGCCATCTGGACGCCTTATGAACAAGCAGGGGGGCACGGACTTAGAGACCCAACTTTCTATGCCGCGTTCACGTAGCTTCATGCGAGTCAAGATCAGCTTTTTTCGTGCTTCTCGAACACATTGCGGAGCATCATCTGATATATAAATATTCTGAAAACCACAAATAGACTTTCCTTGCAGTTTCCTCGCGTTCTTAAGCAGTAGTAATTTAGAGCTTTTCGAAAATAAGTCAACTTTCAAGAATTTCTTATCTGGTTTAAAGTCCAAAATCTTAAATGACGGAACATCATCTAAACCCAGACCCTGCACAACAATCTCCTTGAAAATTGTAGCACCTTCAATTTCATCCTTTGCTTTAATATTCCAAATCAAAATATTGTTTTCTGAAGGCTTGCTTTCTAAATTCATCATTCGTGTCGAGATACTAGTCAACTCGGATCTCAAAAGCTGATTTTCATCAACGAGGACTTTCACTTGATTTGTCATATTCTTATTCTCATTCTCAATTGCAACAACTTTCGGTTCTAGCGCTGAAACTATCGATATCGAGTCAGTTACTGTAGTTTCTAGGCTTTTAACACGATCCTCAAGGCCTCTGAACCCAGTTGTTAATACATCCAATTTAGAGCTATTTGCAGTAACAATCTCCAAGATTTTGCTGAAATTATCTGATAGACTTTTTAGTTCGTGTCTCTCATGGCTAGATTCTGTTGATTCCTGAGACACATCCAAATTAATCTCTTGCATAGACCCATCTTGTAGACGAACTTTTCTCTTTCGGCCCATTGTGTGTTAAAAAAAAAAAAAAAAAAAAAAAAAATTTTCTGTTTCCTTCAGTATCAATTTAACGCAGTCAGACACTTGCTAATCACAATATGCTCTCGCTCGCCACTGCTAAACACGTTAATCCACAAAACAGGTTCCCCGAGCATAAAAAGGTCTTACTCGCTTGGGTTCAGTTTGATAACTTGCTTAAAAGCAGTGATGCCCAGCAGCATAGGTGTTTCCATGTTTCACTTATTGGGTCAGATACACAGAGAGTCTTTCCTTACTGTTCCAGGTACTAAGGAATCACTCAATTGATAGGTATATAGTTCATAATTCAATTTCTAAATGCCTACTAAAATTGCAAAGGCCTACCTTAGAATGTGCCAGCCATATGCTCCGGCACTAGAGTTATCGAGTTGGTCCTAATTTAGGCAAATCAACGCTCAGGATGCAGCGTGTTAACACCAATGGTGGTATGAAGTGAGCAATCCCTCGTATTTAAATCAGCTGGATTTTTTCACGAATAGTTAATTGCGCAATCTAACCAAGTACTTTGGCCTAATTTCTTCTTTTGTTACGAGTCAATAACTCCTTTTTTTGTTAATTCAGGTAGTCAAGATACGCTAGGCAATTCATTCGGAAAAAAAAAAAAATCATAATCCTTTGACGAAACCTGAAAACATTGCCAAATCTAAACTAGCTTCACTGAGATTAGAATTCACTGAAAAGCGTACTGGTTAAAAATATCCAATTTAATAGCAGATGCGTACACTTTGAACTCTGAATCAATACTATCAAAAGGCTTAACTATTTCAGCAAATAATGCATCAACATAAGGCCCGTTTCTTTCTCCCAACAATGCGACCAAATAATGAACAGTACTATGCCCGGGTCTAAATCCAAATTGTTGGGAATCTAAGTTATCTTTTATGTCCTTAATTAAACAATCAAAAATAAAACTTTCAAACACTTTCCAAAGAGCCGGTGTTTTTTAAATCGGCCTCATATTAGTAATATCCTTAGGGGTCTTGCACATGGGGAATGGGATAACGTCGCCTGTTTAAAAATACTAGGGAAAAAACCATCAACAAAACATTGGTTAAAAATTGCCGTTAAAGGAATAGATAAAAGATTAGTACATCCAATAATCAGTCTAATCGGTATCTCACTTGGGTAACTAGATTTAAGAAAATCAAGTGCCTTCAACTTTTTAGCAACTGAACTAATCTCTAGGATGGGGATATTTGAAACTGAGTCATTAGGTGGTGAGGCTATTAGTCGCGGAGGAATTTTACTAAGAGATGCAAAAAAATCATTAATTTTACTAGGTAGCAGGGGTTTACCATCATCACCTCTCACGTCAACTTTAGTCACGTTGTACCGATGGTGTTCTGAACTGTATCGTGGAGCTTCTTTGTGTTGGATTTATATATTTTGCTTATTGTTTTAGAACCATACTGCTTACATGAACATCTTATTTTATACACAATTGTATTGCTTAATCTTTTCAAATATTCCTCAGATCCAGTTAAATGCAATTTATTCCTGAGTTGTATCAGATCCCGAATATCTTGAGAAATCCATGGTTTTTCATTAGATTTCATATTTTTTTTGTAGTAGTAGTAGCAGAACTAGTAAAATTCCACAGTATTTTTCGAACAGTTTCTTACAGAATAAACTTGCCATTTTGTCACATCTGACAATGAGAGGATACCATGACAGTCACGATCTGTGAGCTATTTCTTGAAGGGATTTACTAGCTCAGGTGTGTAGGGCCTGTACACCACACTATTTTTTCTTTATTTGGGATAAAATGATTATATACCCAAGGAACACACAGGTGGTCGCTCATACCTAATGGGGGTATGTAACTGGGATATTGTAATATTCAGGACAGTTGCTAATAATGAGATCTAGCATACGGTTACCTCTTGTTGACATATACTTAAGTGACAGAAAATTGCTTTGCTATTTGGAATCTAAGTCATCAAAGTCGCCACACACTATGTGTGCGCCACGCCACGACATCAGCGTTAGGATACAAGGGTCGTACATTGTCAGTGCAATTTTGTAAGTAATCCTTAAGGTATTTACGACAAGGGCCGCGGGGCGGATAGTAAAGTACACATATCACCAGTGATACCACTTCCTTAGGTAGCCTCTCAGGCGTGCACAACAACCATAAGACTTCAAAACAGTGTTTATTTGCGATATTGCTGAAATTGAGAACTCTGTTTTTTTTTTTTAGGAGATCGAAAAATAATACCACTACGACCACCGTATGTTACTGTAATGTCATCGGGTGTCATTCGTGGTTTAAAATGGGTATCATATCAATCAAATGGAACATATTCTTCAGGTGCGGACTGAGATTCACATATACAAAAAGTATCAACAAGTTCATTTTTCAAGCATAGTTCGACCTCTTCCATTTTGTTCATAAGAGACCGGATATTTGACACTAGTATTTTCGGAAATGAATACGGATAAATGAAGGGCTTTACACTGCGGTGTCGAATTTGCTTGCCAGCACACTGAATTGATTCCAAGTTGTTAAATTCGGAAAGTATGGTTTGAAGGGTGAATCTTTGATTTCTTTCAAATTCCAAACCGGTTGGTTTTTTGGACCGGGCGGATTGGCCGAATGCTGGTTAATGTTGGTTTTTGCTAGGTTCTCCAGGGTTTCAACCCAAGAGGAGGGGCTGGTACGATGGGAGAGGGATGTTCATCGGCTGATGTAAGACAGGCGGCATGAGATTCAAGCTCATGAGCGGGACTGGATATAGCTGTCTTTGTGCAAACCTGCATCAATAGAGGTGTATTTTTTCGTTCCCCGTTTTTCGGACTTTGCAGTTCAGTCTCTGAACGTAGCTTCTTCCTTCTGTGGAAAGTGAGATGCACACTGGGACTACAGTTCATGAAAGAAAAGCCATGAGCAAATTTTTTATTCAGAGATTTGTGTGGCAGAACACAACACTCGTCAGGGCAGTTGCCTTAAAAAAAAAAAAAAAAAAAAAACAACAACAGGCAAACATGGAGAAACGTGCAATTCTCATTTCTGCAGCCTCCACTTATGTAAAATCTGCAAACACGTCATACCCCGGATCATATTCAGAGGTATGATCCGTTATATGAGCCTCTTCATCTGTAGAAGAGACTGAGGATACTCTACTTCAGTTTGAGTGGCTTGACTGGTAACAAAGCTACTGCATTGAATAGATACATCAGTACTGGGACATTTTGAGCCGGTCTTATTACCCTGGTTTTTAGCACATTCCACCGTTATATTCTCTATAGCAGCGATAAGTCTCGGTGCTATCCCAGGAGCGGCCTTTGATTTTGTCTACAGATTTTCACTTGGGAAAATAGCATTCCTTTTAAATTGATCGAGGTTCTTCTCGTTTCTATTTGACTGTTATTTTTCGACTTCAATTTAGTCAAAGTACAAGTTTTTGGAGAATCTTTTTGCGCACAAATTACGCACACAAAAACTTTCTTTAAGTCATTTGAGTACATTTTCCACAGCTAAAATGAGACAATTTATTGCATTCAATACACTGCACGCCACCTGTTTTGCTGGTTATTCTTTTTGAGCGGATGCCCCGCAATGTTTTGGGTCCATAATAGATACCACTACTGTGCACAAAGAGTTCAATCCTTTAAGGTAATTAAATCTCTTTGTCCAAGTCTCTGTACTTATTAAGTCACTAAATCTCAAGGGAATTTATGTTTAAGTAGCAGAAATGTCAGTTGCAAGCAAATAAAATAACTCGATTATAAATGTCTCTAGGAAAATCACACAGGTTGAACCCTTACGTTATTACAAGGTTAATATCCAAATATAAGCCATACATTTTACTATGCGATTTTTGTCACAAAGAATGTGATACAAGGTATGTGATACAAAGGTTTTTATGGTACCGCCTGGTCCATCTATGAAAAAACAATTTTTCCCAACATAATCCGGATCATTGACAGCCTGTAAAATATTATCTACAATTTCTAGCTGTTTTTCTTGCAGAAGCCGATACGTACTATCTCCAGTATCAGCAAATTTAATAGAATTTCGAAATTCCAAGTTTTGGTCATTTTCACAGGTCCCATTGTTGTTCATGACATGTCATTCCGCCCTAAAACTAAAATTTCGACCTTTTGTTGCCATCGCATTTAACTTGGATGCAGTAGTCCAATAAGCATGCTTAATTGCAGTATTTTCAGATATATTAATTTGTCGCGCTTGCTGAATGAAATCCTCTGTAACTGATTTTTGAATCTTTCCCAGATACTTTTGGGATCTGCAGGATTTCCGAAAACAAGAATCTGTGCGAAGAGTATTCACATTACAGAAGACATTTTGGACAGTGCCGATTCTTCTAGGGCATCAAACCAAGGTTTATTGTCAAATTCAAGGCAATGAGCCAGGCATGCTTGTTGTAATGTGACATAAAAAAAATGTTATTCATAGTTTAAGATATTCAAGACGTGCTGCATCCTTCACATGATCCTCGCAAGTACTCGCAAATAAACGCACTTGGGACAAGCTACAAAATTTACGTTGTGAATTTGACCAATGACACGCAATTGACGGATTTGTCGTTCCCATTTGCTCGTTTTTCTATCCCATTTAAAGTATTCAGGTTTTTCCCAATAATATAGAAGTTCCTGGTTTTATTTGTTTCAACACCTTGTTGTGTCGAAAATACGCTTCCAACATTGAGTCTTGTTATCCAATATCTACCAAATCTTCTTGAGCTCGGCTGATATCTTGGATTTGGTAGTGTCCAGGTAAATGAATATTTAAACGTTGAACGACATGACCCTTTTCTTGAATATTGTAATTAAATAGTCGCACGCATGCTTCAGTTGGTGAAATGCAGCGTCTTTTCACATAGGTGCCTGCTTCATCGTAAACCAAGCGCCGTTAAAATTCGACAATCTTTATTGAAGTGTCAAAAATGAAATTAAGAACAAAGATTTATGGTGTTTGAAGAGAAGTGGCAGCAAAAATCAGAACGAGTCAAAAATGAAAGCGGAGAAGAAAGAAATATTACGTTAGGAGAACAATGCGATCACAATCTTTTACGCCAACAAGATGCGGCGTAAAACCCAGTACAAACCTACAAAGATGCCATAAACTGCGCAACTGTTGATTACAAGTCATTGGGATCCTTCAACGTTATATGTATTTCCTGGGGGCCCCTCTATTTTTTTGAAGAGAGAGTAACATACAAAGATGACTCATTTGGAGGGGGCTACTTACACCGAGAATCAATATATACAAGCCTACCATATGCCGAGTACCGGGGCCCGGTTTCGAAATCGACTACATAGTTGTTTTTTTCTTAACTGGCATATTGACATTTCTGTCCACTAAAACGATTTTTATTGGCAAAGAATTTGTGTATGTGGTTCTTTGCGGATAATTATAAGAAAAGTCACAAATTGTCAAAAGAAAACTGTATTACCTTTGATCGAAATTTAATCTTTAGGAAAAGGGTTTAAAGGTCAATTTTGCATTTGGTTTTTATAATGTCTAGCGGATAAATTTGTGTAAGATAAGACAGTTTCATTGTCTATAAACTAGAGTATTTAAACCTATCAATTATACACCATTCATTAAAATCTGATCAATGAAAACCATGGTTAAAATTGTCACTCTTTGTCTTCACCGGAGGGGATGGGAAAAAAAAAATTTAAAGCAGGTTATAACCATATAGATTAAAATGAATATAAGAGCAAATTTCACCAATGAGCTACTTAAAACACAATTTCGATATATAATGAAGGCACAAATCAGATAAAATTAAACTGAATAAGGAAAGATATTTTGTCCAAAATCAATAATTTTACGTTAGAAAAATCTACTAATTAGTGACGAAGAGAAAATTTAAACAAACAGCAAGATAATGGAATAGCTGGACTTTCTTAAGGGCTACTACCCCTTGTCCTCACTAGCTACATTCATGCTGCAAGTACTAAATCATTAGATTTTCAGGTTTTTATAGCACATTTGAAGCCAAACCTCTCATTTCCTTGACAAAACCTTCAAGAGGTCGAGGTCAAACTACTCCGATGAATCTTGCTACAACCACATCCAATGATATAATCACAATAACAGCAGTGCGGCCCAAAAAAGTTGGTGGAAGGAGACCTGTCAACATTTCAGATGTAAGTATGAAGCATGTTTAGTGAGAACTTCTGCTGTCCAAAGTCAAAACACATTAGGTATTCAAAACTGGTTTTTACCCATTGATATTTGAAGTTGCTAAGTTTGTATAGAAACTGATTGTGTATGTTGATATTTAGAAGGAGACTAATTGTACAGTATACATATAGCCTAGAGCAGTGGCTCCCAACTGATTTTGGTCCATGCTCCACCTAGGCATTTCTATAAATCCTGAAACCTCCCTTCGTGATATTAAAATTTTGCTCCTCAAAAATTTACGCCTATCCACCTGAAGGAAGCTTAAAAGGCCATTGACTTGATATTTTTTTTCGAGTCGTCCTCAGCGCATATTTTACACGATTTTTTTTAGTGTAATATTAGTATAATATACTAATTATACTAAATTTGTTCTGTATATAACACCTTTTATACAATACATGACGTCATTGCAATACTGCCAGCTATCTCTTTCTGCTCGTTAAATACATATGAATGTGACGTCATTCACATGAAAAATGCTTTTTAAAAAAATTAAGGTTCTAGAGCAGTGATTCCCAAAGTCGGCGCTACCAGCCCCTGGGGGGCGCTACAGGAAACCAGGGGGGCGGTAATGGGCACACATGCATTTGGGGGGCAATGATTAGCTGTAGAGGATGGTGAAAGCATAAAAGAAAAAGAAAATAATTAGAAAAATGGTAACACTTATAGCACATTTATAAATAAATAAAATAATGCAAGTTAAGTTAAGATTTATAACGTGTTTATTTGTTAACATGGTTTTGGTTTTATATTTTCTTCACTTAATTTATTTTAGCTTATTTTAACTTAATGAATTTATAAATCGACCTATATACATGGTAGCAATAATAATATAAAACAAAACAGAAAAATTTAATACGTAAAAAATACTTGTTGCATTTCAAGACTAGATGACTAAATTATAAAATGTAAAATTGTAAAGTAAATATTATTTTCATAAATTGATATATGAAAGAAGATATCACAACTTTGAAACAAGAAGAAGAAGTAGTTTAAAATACATCAACATGCAACATAACCTTAGCCTACCGCCTAATACCAATAAATTGGAAGAAGAAGAAGAAGAATGCAACATAGCCTCAACTTCTTACTACTGCTATCACGTAAATCAGCGTGATTGATATTTGTTAAAGATAAGTAATAAATAGCGCGACTATAATTGGTGAGTATTATTATTATTTTTTTGTTGTAATTATATGTGCTTCACAATTAATGATATCATGTTTATTTATATTTCATTAAATACTTCTATAAAAGTTTTATTTTTCTACAGATAATAATGGCTGAACCAAAGAAAAAACGTAGACAATATAATATTGAATATATGAAATATGGCTTCATTGAGTCGCTTGTAAATATTACATTGCCAATGTGTCTGATTTGCCAGAAAACATTATCAAACAAAGCTATGAAGCCTTCTAGACTACAAGAACATTTGACTAAAATTCATGGTGATAAAAAGATAAGGATTTAAGTTATTTTCGTACACTAAAAGAAAAACTTAGCCAACAACCGACAGTGGCAAAACTCTTTGCATCTGCAACCTCACAAGATGGCGATGGCTTGCTTGCTTCTTATAATATTTCACTAATGATTGCCAAATCGGGAAAACCTCATACTATTTGTGAAGAACTAACAATACCGGCTATAAGTGAAGTAATACGTACTGTGTTATACAAGCCAGCATTTGATATTATCAAGGAAATTTCTTTGAGCAATAATACACTGCAAAGAAGAATTGATGAAATGGCACAAGATATTGAAGATTCATTGTGTGGCTATTTAAAAACATCTCGGTTTTCTATTCAGCTTGACGAATCCACTTTGCCAGGAAACGAAGCTTTGCTTTTAGCATACGTGTGGTTCTTAAAGGAAGAAGAAATTTACCAAGAATTATTATTTGCTAAATATTTGCAAACTGACACGAAGGGAGAATCGATATATTTCTTGCATTAGATGAGTTGTTTAAAGAAAAAGGAATGCCCCTGAGTAATATTTTATCAATAGCCACAGGTTGTGCTCCAGCGATTGTAGGGCGCTACAGGTTTTTTTGTATATTTAAAAAACGAGGTGCCGAATGTATTCACAGTACACTGTGTCATTCATCGCCAACATCTTGCTGCCCAAAATTTAAGTGCACGTCTACATAATTCATTACAATATGTAATTAAAGCTATCAACACAATCAGAAGCAGATCCTTGAATGATAGATTATTTAAGCAGCTTTGTATTGGAAACGATGAAGAATTTAATCGTTTCCTGCTTCATACAGAAATTCGGTGGTGCCTGTTTAGATAGATTTACAACCTATTTATCTCGGTGCTAGAGTTCTTGAAAGATAAAAATGAGGAAATGCGATCCAAACTAATTCAATCCAAAAATGACATCACTTACTTGACCAATTTGTTTCAAAAATTCAATGAAACCAATCTTCAACTTCAAGGTGATGAATTGATTTTAATAGAAACAATATCTGTTCTTTCTGCATTTATGACAACACTTCTTGTGAACAAGCGAAATTTCGGACGAGGGGTATTCAGCCAATTTCCAAATTTATCAGGAACAGAAAAAAAAGATGACATGCTTTCTTATTGTGAGCATTTGGACGCACTCTTTTCAGATTTTAATAAACGATTTAATGATATATTAAAAGTAAATATACCTGATTGGATTTTAGATCCTTTTTTAAGTGCAAATATAGAAGACTCTACAGTTACAAGAAGAATTGATGGAATTTACTACAAATGATGAATTGGAATTCAAAAGTGGCTACCAACAATTCTGGCTGCAAAAGGAGATCCCTACAGCTTATCCACAAATTTGGGTTGTCATTCAAAAATTGTTGATTGTATTTCTGTCATCATACATAGCGTGGAACGTGGATTCAGTGTGGTAACCAATTTATTAACAAAAAATAAAACCGATTTTAAATAGCCGATCGTGGTGATTCAAGATTACTGCTGAGGAAGATAGAACCGAAAATTGCTAAATTGGTAGCAACCCACCAGGTTCATCCTTCACATTAAAATTAAGATACTTTTTTGTATCATCTTTATTTTGAATTTAATAAATAGTTTCATAGTTTCAAACTTCGATGTTCTTAATTTACAACTTTCTTTACTATATTTACGAAAAACGTACATACAATAATGATATAAAATAATTTAGTCTTTCATAGAATGTGAAGACTGAAGAGGAATTAACGAGTAAAAGACTAATTTTGATAATTATCATTATTCTAATAAATAAATCATCAAACGTTTCGGGAAAAAACCTTCCGATCGTCAGTGGTGTACTAATGTTCTAGGACCGCAAATCAGTATATTGAATTTTACAGACATATTATATTTTATTACAAATATGATATGTCTGTAAAATTCAATATACTGACTTGCGGTCCTAGAAAATTAGTTCACCACTGATGATGGAAAATACTCGTTAATTCCTCTTCTCACAGATACAATAATATTGATATCCCTTATTAATTGCTATTAAAATAAACAAAAATCTAGAGGGGCGCTGGGTAATATTTTTTCTGGAAAGGGGGCGATAGGTCAAATAAGTTTGGAGATCACTGCTCTAGAGTATGGTCAGCCGAAGGGCTCGTTGCTGCTCATGACCCACCAAAATATTGCCATGCCCCACTGGCTGAGCCTGTGCCCGACGTTGGGAATCACGGGCCTAGAGGGTGGGATATCTAACTCAAAATGCGAAAAATGTTCGTATTGTGTTTTGATTTTGGTCTTGACGCTATTCGCCTACCTAAAAAATCTCACGATACAAACCTGTCTTAACAATGCTTGGTGGTCTGAATATTTTAAATAGTCATTTTGGTTTTAAATGCGCTAAAGAAGCCCTTGTCCGTTCTATTGTGAAATAGAATGTTATTCTCAGACACAGGAATGCTTCCTGTCTCATATTATGTATATTTTTAAGATTATGCAGAATGTCTCGTTAAAAACAGAGACACAAAACATTGAGTTTCTCCCTAGAAGTTATTGGCACGCTCATGATTTGGCTCTATAGAGGGATTGAGGCAGCAGCAGAACTGTAAACGCTTTGTTTGATATTAAAGCCCATTTACAACAAGATTTTACTAATACCAGGATTTAGCTAGCGCTAATTTGAGCCAATTAGAATTCATCATGGAATATTGAACCAATCAGAAAACTCAATGAAAATCATAATTAGGTTAAGTTAGCATTAACCGAATCTCGATATTGGTATAATGTCATTGTGAATGACAAAAAATACAAATCATATTTGCCAGAAAAGGAAACGGTTTAATAGTATGGAGGGCTCTTATACCTCTCAGGTATCTTGCTTGTACCTCAGGGATTGCTCTAAACCTTCCTGCTGCTCCCTACTTTTATTAAATTTTTGTTAAAATCTCTGAATGATACAAATAGCTTGAATTTTTACTTTAACTGATTTGCTATTATGACCGATTCTAAAATAGGCTATCCTATTATCTTCTTTTCCATTTTTTAGCACTCCTTTTGGCCTTCTTTTTGAAGGCAAAATTTCCTCTTTGTTGTGTTTTTTTTTTTTTCTTGTTAAACAGAAGTTAACTACTTTGTTATAGTGGGATATTGGGGATACTGATACGTAGCTAGTGAAGAAACTTTGCAATTGACCATGTAACATGCTAACCAATCAGGTCAGTAAAAGCGTGCGGCCACAAATTTCGGTGATTCCTTTTTGCTTCCCAAAATAGAAGTGAACAAAAGAAGGTACACTCTGCTATGTCTTCCTTTGTTTAGAGCATGATGAGTCTACATCACCTACATCTACAGAGTCTATATCTACGTTTTTAACAAGCCAACGCTGGGAATCTTTCAGCTCTCTACACGGAGGCTGGGAGGATCATATCATCCCTAGAGGCATAGTTATTGGATCTTTCAACTGTGCTCAATAAAATAGTTATCTCAAAATTTTGAAAGGATGACTTTGGTGAAAACAGGGATTGGTGAGGGGGACTCCTTTCTTTTTGGTCACTTAAAAAGGGGACTAGAACTTGTAATATTGATTCGATTGAGGCCTCTCCCAATCTTTTAGGACCATTGGTTTGATAATATCCCCCCTTGGAAAAACAACAACGAAAAACAAACAAATAAATACCCATCCGTGGTCATTCTTCTGGCAAAAAAAGTTGCAAAATTCCGGATTTTTGCAGATGGGAGCTTAAAACCTCTACAGTAAGGCTCAGTGATATGCTGAACCTGATTATGCGATTTTCACTGAGATGTCTTAACTTTTTGGGGACGTTTCGTCCATTTTTTTGAAAATCGTGCAAATTTTCTCAGGCTTGTAGCTTTTGATAGGTATCATCAAACTTAATGAGTTTTATATATTTGGAATTAGGATAGAAAGCCAATTCTTTTTATGTATCTATTGTTATTAAAATTCCGTCTCTTAGTGTTTTGGTTACTATTTGGCCGAGTCGCTCCTTGCTTGCAGTTTACTACCACGAACTGTTTAATAATTTTAATAGATATATAAAAGTAAAATAAGATCTGTAAAGGGGAAAATTTTATTGCTGTGAGCCTCTCAGATAAATTACCAAACTATACCGCAAGGAATCGAGATCACTGCTGCCAGTGAGAGAATAAGCTCTTTTAAAAAAATCTTTAAAGGTCCACATTAAACACGCTACTGCCTAACCTATGCGTAAACTCTTATTCCCATTTTCTGGTTAGAAGTCGATATCAATAGACTTTACAAAGTTACTTAGCAGCAAAGTATAATCACCTACGGAACAAGTACTGACAAAACCTATCCTCTCCACACAAAAAAAGTGACCCTTTGTATACCTATGCGAACCTGGCAACTAAATTGTGTAGTTACACAATTCATCCCGGTCACTCGTCGCCTGAATCACGCTCTGGCATGATTATTGGCCGGAGCAAAGTACTTTGGCTCGGAGCGATTAAGTAGTACAACATTTTGTGTCTAGAGGCGCTGAGGTACGCGGGGTCACTTTTGGAGTTTTGTCAGTACTTGTTCCGTAGGTTATTATACTTTGCTTAGCACGTTAGCTTACTTAGCACACCGAAATCAACAAATCACTGCAGAACATAAATGTAGAGACTGGTGGCGTGCCGCCAAAGTTTTTTGTTCATGCCGGCACGTCTACCATTGGTGCGCTGTCGGGGTCTGTTAAGTCGATAACTTCTAATAAGCTATTCAAGCTATTATTTGTAAAAAAAAGAATTACGAATTTATAGTTCCTGGGTCTTAAAGGCAGCCGAGTCTTCCGAATATAGACTTGTAACAGGAGCTTTATTTATTCCATTATTGCTTGTTTTTCTTGGAATGTTCTCTAATTCATATGTTTGTACTGATTTTGGGCTGGGACCAACTAAATAAGACTTTTGTGATGAGATTGGGGTTTGCTGGCGTGATTTATAGTTGTAAAGCCCTGACTTACCTTCAGCTTCGGAATGGCCCTACCAAATTGAAATTCCTTGGACTTCTTCAACCATTCTTTAAAGGGATAAAGCTAGTTCACCAGGTTTTTTATTTCGGGATTCTGCAAGAACTGGAGTTTGGGTAGTTTTGTATGCTCATTTGTGTTCCAAAAATGATACTCCCTACCATTTAGAAGGAAAAAAGAAGAAGAAATTAGGCAGTATTACAAGAAGATTGTTTTGAAAAAAAAGGTAAGGAAGTAAGCAGAACAGGCGCACTTTCAAGATGCATCAAGCTGAACCTGGCTGGAAGTTAGAATAATAAAAAGAGGAAAAAAGACTATTGATAACCAATTGTTGGATTCTGTGCTTTCTTTTTATGGAAAGCGTAATGTCTTTCAGTGTGACCCAAAGAATAATTATTTAAAAGCAGGCAAATTGCTGGTTCTTTTTGTTCCTGTTTTGATGCCACCTCAAAGGCGTTTACGTGAAGGCTGCAAAATTTGCCAGACACCCCTTATGGAATAAATCTATTAAATTGGGGATATTTTAATCAAACATTTTTGCTATATTAACAAACAATTGAAACACGGGTTTCTGTGCGGATCAGTTTCTGTGATAAAATATTAGGTCCAAGGTGGGTGTGGCTAAATACACTTTTGTTGGCATAACTAAACTTACTAATGTATAAAATGTCAGATTTAGGACGGTCTCTGTCTTCACGTTTTGCACAAGTGAGTACTTCAGAATTGGACTTTATAAATTTTCTTTTTATGCTCTGTATTATCTAAAAATCTATATTTTTTGCTGACTTGTTCTGCAGACAACTATTAATCCGAAATTAAAAAAAAACGGTTTAATTGAATGTAGGAACCAAAAAATAATAATAATTAATTCAACTTATCCTTAACATTTCTGTCTTATGTTTTCTGGGAAATTTCTCATAGCTTTATCATCTGGCCAGTTTTTGTTTCTAGTGTCATGTGCTGTAATTTGAGAACATGTTCCGCTCTGAAGTTCTCTTCTTTTTTCTTTTTTTTTCATTGAGCTCTAATATAAAAGACTGATTTCCTCCTCCTCCCCCGTCTCCTTAACATATAGCTTTCTCGACGTAAACATATTATTAGTTTTAAAGCTAAAAGAAAGGGCCTGCCTAAAAGGGGCCTATGTCTATGGCCATGTAAAAGAGCATTATTTAAATATTCTTAAACCTTTATATATTTTTATTTTTTAATTCTGTTGTAAAACAGCTGTTTTCAGTAAATGTATGATTATCTTGCAGGGAGTACCCCAAGAAGAAGTTCACAAGCGACTTTTACGTAGAGAACGAAACAAAGCAGCTGCCGCAAGATGTCGGAAACGTCGGTTGGATCATACGCTGTTGCTCGTTGATGTAAGTTGCTTTACTTTAAGATAAACAGAGAGAAAAAAGTCTATGTCTGCTGACAGAGAGATCAGCAGATGGAAATACGTGTGTAAGAGTGAGAAATATGTTTTAAAAACATAGAGTGATTTGCGGACTTATGGAAAAGGGAGCTGAAAACAGGAGTGTAAAAAAAAAAAACCTAGGCCATAATATGAGGGAAAAGGGGCTTGTCTTTCGCATTAATCATTGAAGGAAATCCCTCTCTCTACCCTCTTCTGTATGCAGGTATGTGTACAGATTAATGACCTACATTAACGTCAAAAACATTATTTTATAGCGATCTTGCACTAAACTATTTTATATACTCTTTTCTAACCAGATATATCTGACTTTCTTGAAATGCGTTCATTTAGTATTCCAGAAATCAAAATATTTTTAGAGTTACATTAGATACACTCATCGATAATTATGGGTGTAGCTGAACACAGGGCGTGGGCACAGAAAAAAAGAGAGAAACATGCTTGTATTAAGGTCACCAGCAGTTCAAAGTCGCCATCAGTCAATACATCGGAAACATGAATCAGAGTACTGTACAAAACAAGAATTTCACAGGCCTAGGTTGGGACTATGTCATATTATCCAAAGTATATAGTGGCACATAAACATTTAACAGAAGCAAATTCACTTTATCACATCTAAGAAGTGCCGATTGCCATGGACTTTTATATGCTGAAGACTACTGAAACCTGTGTCGCATCAAATATAGAACCCCATATGATTCGCCTCTTAAAATACAAGAGTCACACCTCTCTGATGATTTAAGGAAAATAAAAAAAAGAAAATCAGTGTGTAGACTTTCAAAACATCAAAGTATAGCTGTAGTTGCATTGTTTCTCGAAGAAGGATCAACTAATGAGTATCATACAATGAAAGAATTTTCTGCGTACAAAGACATGTGGAACAGCAGCTATTGTTACGGGAGTTGTTAACAGGTCCAGAATGAGAGCTTATAGCTTCAGGTTTCACAGTGTTGGGTTTCTCATTAACTTGTGATAAAAAAAACCACACGCTAGAACTTAGAATTTGAAAGTCTGAACACGCACAGTTTTGGCAGCTCATATCTTAAACGATTATTAACATTCATACTTAAACCCAAAGCAACTAAAATTTCACTTGACTTTTCAAATGTTTGTTGACAAACTCACTCACATAACAAAGGAAGTATTTGGAGTAAGCGTTGGAACAATTACTTTATAAATTGGAATCAAGGTAAATGACTTCAGATTTGGAGAAGGCTTAAACGAGCT
Organism: Artemia sp. Qi Xiang Cuo; assembly: GCF_049724085.1. NCBI lineage: Eukaryota > Metazoa > Arthropoda > Branchiopoda > Anostraca > Artemiidae > Artemia > Artemia sp. Qi Xiang Cuo. The sequence goes on from NC_142800.1 coordinate 62,741,408, forward strand.
ACCTATGTTACTTTGCTGCCTTCTACAATATTAGAGCTTCTGCTGCTCATGTGATTCCTGTTTGCAGAATTCCATATCTGTTTACGATATTTCGCCACTGATGACTTTAATGACTTTATTTTCCTCTACAAATTTGTATAAATTCAAGTAAAAACTGCTCCCAAGTCAAAAAGGACAGTCGACAGATTTGTATAAATATGAGTTAAAGCGGCACCAAATCCTACCCCCCCCCCCTCCCCTCCCATATTTTGCATCTGGTATCGTCACAGCTTCTTAAGTTGAGAATATTAAAAGGGATATCATAATTCTTATACAAACCCTCTGCTGTTCATTATTTTTCTCTTTCTTTTTGTTAATTTATATTGTCACTAGCTAATGCTTCTTGAATGGTTACATGTAGACCCGTTAAATGGTTTTTATATCCAGATCTGTTGTAGTCGGTAGGAAAATAAGAACAACTAAAGTGAGAAGAACAATTAGGGAGATTCACAGGGAAATAATTTTAAGGGAAAGGCCAGAGATGACTGAAATAAGTCTAGGGGGTTGATAGTTTTATGCACTCAGCTCGCATAGTGAACATAATCGAGCGAAACCTTTACACTAGTGAATAACAGAAAGGGAAAACGTGACCTGCTTCAGAATTATATTTTCTTTCAGAGCAAAAGCATGTTTTGTTGTACGCGTCTTAATATCTTGCCAATTACCAATGCTAATCATATGTGAAAACAGGGTCAGGAGATGGGGTCTACTAGGAGGAGGGGATACTAGCCAAATAATCAGGATGCATGTTCTAGTGTCTTGCTACTTTTGATCGTTTAAATTTGTCAAATTTTTAGGAGACAGAGCGTCTTGAGGAGATAAAAAGAAATGTTCAACACGAAATCGAAACTTTGGAGCTGAATAAACTAAAACTTGAAAGAATACTACTCAGCCATAAGTCAGAATGCAAAATGGTCAAAGTTAAGGAAGAGGTGACAGAGGAAGATATTTACGCTGTTCCCGTTCCCCGAAAACGACCTAACACACTTTACATCCCAACATTTAAGAATTCAGAAACACAAACCCCAAGTGCAGGCTTGGGACTGAATATTGATTCACTGATGGCCGGTGGCACGGGTTTAACACCTGTTACGTCAGCAATGACAACACTGGTCGGATCATTTCCCTGTTCGTCACAAAACAGGAATCCAAACACTATGCCATTGGATCTATCGAGCCCAGATACTGGACACTCGAAGTTAATTTCTTTGTGAATATATTTAATTGAAGGTGTTGGAATTAATTTTAAATGAAGACGCGCCTAAAAAGAAAAACTGTGCCTGTTAATTTGAACTGTGTTAGCTAAACAGTGATTCAATTTGAATTGAAAATGTGATTTATAGTATTGGCCAGAAAACATGGGAAACTGGGGAGGTCTTGTGCCATCACTAATTCAAGATAGTACTTGCAAGGTGCAAAAAAAAAAAAACATCTTAAAAAGTAATATAACGGTAGTCAGCTAAAGCGCAAAAATAGTCCCAATTCCGCTACATTGCCCAAGCAATAGCTTTATAGCCAGGCTGAGAGTCGGGATGTGAAATCTGCAAATAGTTTCTTTGTCCTACATTCCTGTATGCTGCCTTTGGGCAAATTGGTGTGATATTTTTTGGGGATGGTGCGATTTAGCAGAATTTGGGCAATTTTTTGGGGAAATGTTTGCGAAAAAACGTAGATTTGGGCGCATCAAAATATATAAAGATACATAGCAAGAAACTTAAATGAGTAACTGTAATGTAGTCTGTCTCAAAATATTCGAGCTAATATAATTGCTTTGTTTGCGACCTTCCGAATTCAAAATGAGTTTTTTCGCAACCCTTCCGCGTGTTTTTCGTAAAGAGAACTTCTCTGTTGCACTGTGTTAGTTTTGTGAAATGGATGCTGAATTGTAGAGTCAAATTCGGCGTTATTTTAAGTCTCTAAGCCTCCCATAATGTTTGACTTGTTTTTTTTTCTTTTCTTTCTATCTTTTTTTTTGCTAGAATTTAATTCTGTATTGTAGTTGTTAGTGGATTTTGCACAGTGATTTACTGTCGATATTGTCTAGCGATTTATACATATGTATTGGGAAATATACATGCACAAAGGCATATATTCTCTCAAATTTGGTGGGAAGGACTACCACAGAAAGATTTTACCTATGTATCCGAAAAACTTGCTTCTAATGAAAAATAATTCTTCCCAAGCATTTAATTTCTGGATTCAATTTACTCATTATTTTCCATAGACTTGCCAAACGAGGTTTGATTTTATCCTTTTATATGGAATAAGATTATGTATAATTGGAGCATTTTACATTGTCGGTGAACTTTTCTCAGTGATTTGCTGTCGTTGTTACTAAGCATGAGAGGTTAAACGCTATATGTAGTTTCAGCTTCTTTTTTTATTGAAATTTGTTTGTCCTGCTTGAACATATCAAGTAATTCGAAGAAGTCAAATACATAGATTATGTTTATATATCAGACCCTATTAGTTGATAATATGTTTTGGACTTAACTAAACATAAATTTTTGTTTATTAGCTTGGTAATATGATATTTGCAGAAAGATTATGTCTATGCTTCTAAAAATATGTTTATTTTTTAGTTTAAGTTTTACTCCCCTGAGCTTCCAGGTAACAGTATTTCAATGACCAAACAAAATGGGAAGTAAAAGAAAATTATCGTTTTGAATTTAGGGGAAGGAGTTTAGTTACAGCTTGGGATCCTACCCACCAAGGTTGCGTAATTTTTGTATTTCCTAATAGTACATTTGATTCATGGCTCAAAGCAAAATAGTAAAGTATGTATTTTTATGATCAAAAAAACTAATTTGGCACTAATTTTACTGTTTGCTCAATTGTTCTAAATAATGGAATTTTTTATAATGCCAATATGTCACTTGGACATTATGCCCGTTATGTTCCATCTCTTAATACATAACCTACACATGTTCCTGTTTGGGCTTCAGTCCATATTTTTGAATTTTAAGCTTGTAATTAGCTTTGAAATAAACCCTTTTCTGAAGGGTTAAAATAGGGATTAGCATTTTGTCTAGATTGCTAAAAGGTTTTATCCAACTGAATGGAATTCAGACAAATGCTTTATTGTCAGTTCAGAAATCTCAATTTTTGTTGGCTGCTTTTTCGAGTTTGCAATTGGAATAAAGACGTCGCTGAATGCTGCAAATAAGTATAATTGGCATAGAATCTTTGAAAAATGTTGAATTAGTTTAGTTTAGTTTTTCCCCTAATCTAAACCCCGTTTAACTTACATGGATGGTTTGGGTATTATAAGGATGAGTGATGCAGCAGCACCCTCTAGAAACCTCACTGAGTCCTTACAGAAATCGCCAATAGCATGCGTTTGAGTGAACACGGTAAATTTAAACAATCAACTTTCCACTTCTTCCAGACTGACGGATTGGCTAGCATTTTTATCCTCATTCGTGGTAGATTATATCTGGGTAGTTTAGGGTTAATTTAAAAAGTAACCCCCATGAAGGTGGAATGTCATTGCTGTTAAATACTTTTGATGTTATTTTTATTGGATGATATTATTTTAATGAGTTGTTTTTATTATCAGTCTTGTTTTAATTTCTGTTTATTGTAGAAGCTTTGTTAAACGTTTTTAGATAGGTGATTTTATCGTCTCAGACTATAGTGTAATTGCCGATCGTTTCCGTATTAGTTTATTTCAGTACTGTGTTTTATAATATGTTTGGTCGCTCTGGAGATAAAAGCAGCGCTAGTATCCACTTATACTTAAAAATTGATAAACCGTGCAGGTTTCAGTGTAATTAGAAAGCGGAAATATGCTCGTTCCGTTTTTAGCTTGTTTTTTTTTGGATGTAGTTTGTTCTTTTTATTTTGAATGATTTATGTTTATCTTATTCTTACTCATATTTGAACACGTGTCGGGATTCAATTCCTTACGTGGACATCTTTTTTTTTTCATTTACATAGTTGTTTTTGTATCAGAGTATCTCCAAATTATAAAACGTAGGCATAAATAAATGCTAGGAAGCTAGAAACGGAAGAAACTGTAATGCAAAGACCTTAGTGTCACCTAGGGAACGGATGACGCTAGATTTAAACAAGGATTTTCAAATAAAAGGAAGAGGAAATACCTGGTCTATTTTTACAAATAACTATATTTGAATTATTGTCTGTCTTTAACTAACTAACTTTTTATTTTTCTTAACTACTATAAGAGTATTTATAATACTATATTCGTAAAAAAAATAGTATTTTGTTTTCTATTAAACATCAAACTGGTGAAGCTAATTTTAAAATGGAATAGTTTTATAAGGGTACCATCAATTGGGCCCAATATACCACATTATAATTTCTTAGAATTCTGTTGAATTTAGTTCATCTGACATTCGTTGGAGGTTCTGAAGCTACTCGTTTCCATCTTAGGAAGAAGAAGATCCTAGTCTTCATATAATTTATCTATGCTAATGGCCAGTTGTCATTGCAGTTTCAACTGTTGATACTCGTTTCAGCTGTTATCACAGAAACCTTCCAAAGGCACTATGTTGTTTTAATCTGCTCGAAAAAAATTATGTCTGTTTTTTTTTTTTACTATTTTCGGATCCAGTTCATTTTTATTTCCTTATTAAACATCAACAAGAACAATAAGAGATTCTTTTCCGTAAGACGTGGAATTCAATATTTGAATGAATATTTTGACCCTTTGTCCAAGTGACGTCCTGAGCACAACACTTGCAAATATATATATATATATATATATATATATATATATATATATATATATATATATATATATATATATATATATATATATATATATATATATATATATATATATATATATATATATATATATATATATATATATATATATATATATAAATAAAGAAGAAACTTAAAAACCTCTTCCAAAAAGGCCTTTGAGGCTTGCTACCAAAAAAGCAAGATTAGCTTTGAAAGTGTGTATTTAATCATTTTTATTTCGTTTGAATGATAAAAAAAAAGAGTCCTGGTTGAACTTAGTTGAAGTAATGATGCGGCTGTTCTAAAAAGTTTTAAAAACACTTTTAGTTTTAGTTTTTCGCAATTTAATGTAAGTTTCTTCTTTTTTCTTTTATATATATATATATATTTTCGCTTGTGTTGTGCTGAGGACGTCACTTGGACATATGGCCGAAATATTCATTCAAATATAGAACTCCACTGTCTTGCGAAAAGAATCCCCTATTGTTCTTCTTGTTGATGTTTACGAGGGAAAAGCAGTGTTGCCTTCATCGTTATTTATTTCCTTATTATACGTGTATTGGTCTTAGCTTTTACCATAATCATCTTAGTAAATTGACCTGACATTTTGTTTGTTGGTTTATACCCATGAAAAAGGGAGGTGATTTTAGTCAGTTGAATTTGGGTCCCATATCTCAAAAGCACTTTTCTAGACGTGGTCGGCTTTAATACTGAAATTACTTTCGGCGGGAACCAGACGATAAACTGTCCTGCCCCGCGCCAAAGGATCTTGGGATGACTTCTGACGACCACTTGGAGCTGTCGGCTGCAGCTTCTCCGGCGATCTTCAGCCAGTCTTTGTCCCATCTCGACCGTGTTTCCTGAATCCTCCCAAGGTTCTTCTTTTGTCCTCCTGGTTTACGTTTCCAGGAGGGGGCTGGTTCGCAGACATGGACGTCTCAGAATATCGTGCCTTCGGGACGGCGCAATATGTGGCCGAGGAGCTTCAGTCGACTTTTAATACTGAACCCGAGTGCATTTATCATCATCTATGTTTTTTTATGACGGGGTACCTCGTAATTCATTAGTTCGCCTGGGCCTAGCTCGCTGCCATACAAAAGTCGGAGGCAGTCCTTCCAGTATGAAAGCCTGCGCTCTTGAATGGCCAAATTATATGCAAGCTTGTTGAATTTTGTTTTTGGTGTTATGTTTCTTTGCTTTTTCTTAATAGTGCTTATTTTAGTTTTTATGGTCTATGATGTTGTGTACTCTTAAAAATCACCCGTTTAAGTGGCTCTGTATTTTACTAGGTTTTACTAGTGTATAGTTTTAGAGCTACTAATAAATTCTTTTTATTGCTGTTTTAGACATTCTTTTTGTTTTGAAGTGTCAAAAGTCTATATGCAAAATAAAATTCAAGAATTCACATGTAAAAATGTTTCTAAAATCGTATTCATAACCTATCAGTTTGAGAATGAAGGCGAGCAACTAATTTATCAAACTGAAAGTTCAAGACTAGGTTAATTTACTATTCTTCCTCTTCTTCGGCGAGGCAGAAAGTGAAAACTACTAGCAGAGAAACTAACATAGAGCTGGAAAGCAGAAAACTAATCAACAGATTCTGTTGCCATTGCTGTAATTTGCCAACTTCTAGAAGAAAGGTAAGTAAAAGCAAATAATAAACTTGTACAGTGGTAAAAAAAAGTTGAAGATTAATTTAATGTGTGTTAAATTATTATTTATGTATCTTGTAGGTACTATTTACCTATACAGGCATTATCACCTTAAAGGTATATTACCTTCTAGGAATTACTTATTAAATTTTAAAGGAATTGATCACCATGTGGTATCACAGTGGCCTGATCCGCTGGGCAATGCGGATCCCTGATCTCGATTCTTGGTTCCAGAAATTTCGGTAATACGCCTGGTCCCTGTCTGTAAAAAGGATCCAACAACTGATACGTCGATTTTCCATAATGGCTGCAATGGCTCTGGAGGATTCGCTTTTTTTATCCTAATGGGTTTGATTTTTTTTTTTTTTTTTTTAATATACATTGATCAATGATATTTTCTGGGCGTATATTGGGCTTACTTAGTTCTCTTTAGTAAAAGACGAATTTATCATGCAAATGAACACCAGTTCACTTGCTATCAAGTCTAAAAGCAAAAAAAAAATTCAATGCGATAGAGTATTTTTTTTGTAATTTTTTAATTATTTTACTCTTTTAGTTACCTCATCCACAAAAAGTTACATGGGAAACTCTCGAATACATACGGAAAATTTTGGGAGTGGTGTTCAGACCTGCCTGTCGTAATGTCTTGGCCCTCGAGGAATGGTGACCCTTACATAATCTTCTGCTGTGTTTTAATTTGGGGACTTTTTTCTGCGTTGAGTTGTTGCTAGCAAATGTAAAATATGTATGCACAATTATCCTTCTTATTATTCAGACGGAACTGGTTTTTACTAGCTTTATTGTATTTACTTATTGTAATGCAAAAATCTGACACCAACATCAATTTTTAAATGATAGAAGGGAAACAACACAAATAAATATACCAAGGATCAGTACTGCCTAACCAGTAACGTAGGACCGTGATAAATTTATAAATGATAGGCGGGAACCTTCTCATATAAATGTACCAAGAACCAGCGCTGCACAAGTACTAACCTCATGTCATAATTTCTAAACGATAGAAGAGAAACTACATATACATATGCAAAGAACCATTACTGCTCAACCATCAACCCGGTACCTGCATACATTTTTGAATGATGGACAGGAACTTGGCAGATAAATATAGCAAAAACTGGTACTGCACAACCGGCCACCTGCTCCCATCCTAATTTATAAACGACAGAAGGGACACTTTAAATACCAAAAACTATTACTGCAAAGCCAGCAATCTGGCACCCAGATAAACTCAAATGATTAGCCCAGAAGAAAAAAAAACAACCGAAAAATCGTGACAAAGTTAAGTCTCCCTCCCGCAACACAACATACTTCGCATAGTTGGAATCAGCTTAGCATGAAGATTAATTCAATCAAACAGTTCGTGGTAACGAACTGTAAGTAAGGAGCGACCCGGCTCAATGGTAACCGAAACTCTAAAACACGGAATTTTGGTACCAATAGATACATCAAAAGAATCAGATTTTAATTCTGATTTCAAATATATAAGTTCATCAAGTTTAATATTACCCATCAAAAGTTACGCGCCTGAGAAAATTTGGCTGATTTTCGAAAAAAGGGGGAAAGACCCCCTAAAAGTTATGGAACCTTAATGAAATTCACACCATCAGATTCAGCGTATCAGATAACCCTATTGTAGACGTTTAAAGCTCCTATCAGCAAAAATGTGGAATTTTCAATTTTTTTCCAGAAGAAAGATCACGGATTCGTGTTTATTTGTTGTTTTTTTTCCCAGGGGTAATCGTATTGACCCAAGGGTCCTAAAATAACGAAGGAGGGCTCATTAAAACGAAAATTAAAAGTTCTAGTGCCCTTTTTTGTGACCCAAAAAAATGGAGGGCAACTAGACCCCCTCCCACGCTCATTTTTTTTTCAAAGTCACCCAATTAAAATTTTGAGATAGCCATTTTGTCCAGCATAGTCGAAAATCTAATAAATATGGCTTTTACGATGACTTAATCCCCCACAGTCCCCAGGGGCAGGGCTGCAAGTTATGAACTTTGCCCATTGCTTACATATTGTATTGGTGATTGGGAAGGATCCCGACAGTTTCCGGACGAATTTTTGGCTGGTGGGGGGGGGGATGACCGAGGGGGTTACTCGGGAGAATCTTTCCGTGGAGGATGTTTCTTTGGGGCAAGGGACATTTCTATGAAGGGGGCGCCAGATTTCCAAGCATTAATTAAAAAACGATCAGAAATTAAATTAAAAAAAACCAGTTTTTTCAACTGAAAGTAAGAAGCAACATTAGAACTTAAAATGAACATAAATTATTACGTATATGAGGGGGGTCTCCCCCAATTCAAGACCACACTCTTTACGCTACTGTTTTTTTTATCGCTTTCAAAATAGCCATCTATTCTAATTAAACGGCCTTTGTGATTCAGTGGTTTGTGAATCAAATTTCTTTTTTTCTTTTAGAGTAATGAGCGTGGTATTGACTGGGAGAACCCCCTCATATACGTAATAACATATATGTAATAAAAAAACAATAAAAAAAACGAGCGATACGGCTCAATAGTAATCGAAACTTTTAAAAACGGAATTTTGATGTCAATAAATGTATCAAAAGAATGGGCTTATAATGCTGATACTAAATGTATGAATTTTATTAAGTTTAGTATTACTCATCAAAGGCTACGAGCCTGAGAAAATTTACCTGATTTTTTAAAGAGGGGGCAAACATCCCCTAAAAGTGAAAAAATTTTAATGAAAATCACACCGTCGGATTCAGCGTATCAGAAAACCCTATAACATAGGTTTCAAGCTCATATCTGCAAAAATCTGCAACTGTGTATTTTTTGCCAGAAGAAAAATATACGAATATAGAAGTTCGTTACGTAATTTAATTTTTAAATTACGTCAGAACCAAATTTAGAGACAGCCATTTAGCAAAAGAAAAGTAAATTTTTTATGCAAATTTTGTTTACTTATTCAATGCCGGCGAGCCGAAATAAAATCTGCATTAACTAAAAAACGATCAGAAATTATATAAAAAAAACAAGTTTTTTAAACTGAAAGTAAGGAGCGACATTAAAACTTAAAACGAACAGAAATTATTCCGTATATGAAAGGGGCTGTGCCCTCCTCAACGCCTCGCTCTTTACGCTAAAGTTTTTATTGTTTAAAGAAAAGAGTTGTAAGAAAGTCAAACTTTAGCGTGAAGAGCGAGGCGTTGAGGAGGGCACAGCCCCTGTCATATACGGAATAATTTCTGTGCGGTTTAAGGTTTAAGGTCACTCCTTACTTTCAGTTTAAAAAACTTGTTTTTTTTATTTAATTGCTTATAGGGCCAGTACGAAATGGAGGGTTTTCAGGTCTATCCAACCCTGAAATGTCACGGTTTTTACAATTTACCCATAAATTCTGATATTTTATTTCTCTTTTTATGATTCACTTGCTTCAACTTCCTTTTCAAATTTGGTCCTCCAATAAATCCCCTTTTAAAATAAATTCCTGGGTACGTGCTTAAATATAACCTCACTATTTTGTATTACGTTTATTTTCACCATAACAAAACAAATTCCTTTGCACATGCAATACCATATCATTTTGTTTGAGTATCGAATATTTGAGTAAATTGAGCATTTACCTCGTTAATAAGTATTGCTTTTGACAATATTGTAGGTATACGTGTATGCACGTCTGTAGGAAATAATTCCATAGGAGCAGTCCATTTTTTTTAGGGGGGCGGGGTTAAAATGGGAAGTTGAAAAACGAACATTCACAAATCCTCCTTATCACATGCCTGGTTACATTGTCTAATTATTTTGGTATGTTTAGAAGAAGAAGTTAGGATCTCTGTGAATGGAAGTTGTGAAGATTCCGAAAAATGGATACCCGTTATATATATATATATATATATATATATTTTTTTAATTCCATGTCAGTCCTGATATAACACTACATGTTAAATAAACACTAGCATATAACATTTGGACTATGTCATGCTTAACTAGTTATTTTCGGACCCAATTTGATCGTGTCTAAGCCAAAATGATATTTAAATACCAGAAATTTAATAAACTGGAATTTTTGTGATAAAACAGGGTTTTGCTATTGGAATTTGAATAAACAGTGATAATCCTTAAAAAAAAAATCTAAGAAGTAGAAAGGATGTACTTGAAGAAATATGACATTTAAATGCTAAAATTTTTAAGAAAAATGGAAGTTTTTTCGTAAAAAAGGGTTTTGCTATCAAAATAATAATTAAAGAAAGATTGGAAAGAAGCAACAAGAATATAACAGTTATAATATTTAAAATTTTTCGTAAGGCGCATCGGTTGACGAATTGTCAATAAAATCCATAGCTAATAATATAGCTATAATTTCACCCCAGGCTGTACCCAGGATTTTTTTTCGGAGGGGGTTTTACTGAAAAAAAAATTTTCTGAGGGGGGAGTACACACAAAACCTCCAAAGACGCATACAAAATTTGTTTAGATCCATTTTTGATACGTTTTTACGAGTCAGACAAACATTTCGGGGGGGGAGGGCAAACCCCCTACCCCCCCCCCCCTCTGGGTACGGCCTTGATTTCACCAACAGTAAAGTATAATCCAAGTACTTTGTATGGTTTAATGGAAAATTTAAAAGCCAAAGAGAACCGATTATTGGAGGTGGAAAAATCCCTAACGGGCTCAAATAAGGAAATAAACAAATCAAAGCCGCGAGTTTTTGCCACAGAAAGTGAGGCGTCCAGTCTAAAGTCGCAAATTTCGATTTTGGTTAATGAAAATGTGAGGTTAGTAACCGGTTTATCTGCAGTAAGGAAAAGCCTCAGCGAGTAGATTCTAAGGAAACTCGAAAGAGCGTGATTTTATGGAACGTTTCGACATACGGAATCAGCCAAAGAAGGATAAAGTGTTTGAGAAGGTTTTTAAAGATAGGTTAGACTATGAACAGAATTGTGGTTTCTCGATTATGGAACTATGAAAAAAAATATATCAAGATTGAAATACACAGCACAGAGACCCGTCTAACATTGCTGAAGAATGCTAGACAACTAAATAAAAAAGCGATTATGAATTTACGTAATATTTATTTGACGAATAATGTGCCCTTTTTGGTTAAAGATACGCGTCAAAAATTACTGGTACTTAATGAGAAAGCCTCGAATTACAAAATTCACGAATTGTATGCTTGGGTCACCAAATCGGTACCATCTCTCTGGTGCATTCAACGTCACGCAAATGCTTCAGTGGAGAAGTATACTATTGAACATATTTTGGATAATTTTCTAAGAAGTATCGTGATAAGTAGCACAAAAAAATTACCGGTTCGGTACCCGAACAGCCTATGCAATATGAAAGTATTGGGGGGTGGAGACAAGAATATTTCGTTTAAATTCTTTAAAATTTAGGATGTTTGTTTTCTTATTTATTATTATTTCTGCTAGTTTTTCAGTGCATGTGTTGAATTGAAAAGTGCTGATATTTATGGTATTATTTTAATTCAACTGTTGCATAGTAATTAGCTAGGTTAGGTAATATATTCAATAAAAAAAGTTTTTTCAACTAGAAGTAAGGAGCAACATTAAAACAAACAGAAATTATTACATATATGAGAGGATTTCCCCCCTCCTCAATACATCGCTCTTCACGCTAAAGTTTTTTAATACTTTTGAAAAAGCTAGTTATTGTTCTAATTATACGACCCTTGTGTTCCAGGAGTTGTTCTTAAGACATTGGAACAAAATTCAAACTTAGGCGTAAAGAGAACTTGGAGTAATTGATAAGGGTGAAACCTCATATAGGTAATAATTTCTGTTCGTTTCAAGTTTTAATGTTACTCCTTACTTTCAGTTGAAAAAACGTGTTTGTTTTTTTTTAATTTAATTTCTCATCCTTTTTTAAGTATTGCCGGGGAATTCGGCTCCACCTCCACGGAAAAGTCCCCCCCCCGGAAATCAGATGTGGAAGGGCTATGGTGCTGTAGATGGAGGCTAGAAGGTGACGGCTGAAGCGCAGTTTGTTTTTTACGATTCCAGTGTAAGAAAATACTAATTTTACGCTCAATGTGAGATATCAGCAAACTGATATCTGAAAAAGATATTTGATAACTGAAAAAAGAAATCGGTGTATATGGCCGATAGATGAGCTAATTGGAACGTCCAGGTCGGTTTTGATAAGAGAACCGTCAAGATTTCGGAGAGAAGTGGAGGGAATTCACCAATTGGAAATTACAACTTCGGTTTTCTCAGGATTGAAAGACAGTCCGATTTTTGCATATTTATCTATGAGGATTTTGAAATTCTGCTCAATGTGCTGGATCGGTGCGTATCCGCAACAACCCTTCGTCTTTGGTTTTGCTCCATGGCTTAAGTGATATTTCAATCACTGACTTAATTTCTTAAAGCAGCCATATGTAAAAGTTTGTTAGAGGGTGATTGACCACAACTATGAAGTATTTTCTATATATTTCTATACATTTTGCAGGTGCAACAGTCCTATCTAGGTCTTCTTCGTTAATCGAAGGTTTGAGTTGCATTAAATTTCGAGCCAAATGAGCTTTGTTTCGTGTTGATATCTTCCACGTAGTACTCTGTAAAAAGCTCAGGTATCTTGTGTTTAGGCATCTGTTTAATATTAGTTGTAACAAATAACGTTATCTTGATGATTAAAAAGGGATATACAACGTAATTTTATTTTATAAGATTTTAGCATGACTTTTTTAATGGCTGTAACCTATCATATATGACATCAATCGTATGTTATTTCATCCTTTTCTTTTTTCAAAATGTACTTTAATCTTTTGTTTACTACGAGCTGTGTTTGCTCTTCACTAGGCTGTTAAAGGGGCTGATAGAGGAAGCACTAAAAAGGAAGGATATCTGGCTATTGTTTTTTTGACCCCTTTGATTTGAATGCACTTCATGATGAAATTATTGAGAAGAAATTAAAAAGAACACGGACACATGATCAAGAGCTTTAAAATGAGCCATTAAATATAACTCTATGATGTTGTTGTAGCCTGCTACTTTCACTAATCAACCCATCTATTTATGAAACTTAGTAGGTGGATGGGAAGGAGGGTGTACAAGAGGGTGTTGTGTGGGTTCATGCTTCCTAGCCTTTCCAATTCGGATATGGCACCAAAAAACGTTATTTTTTTTACCATAAAAGACTTTATAATGGCGTTATATAGAAAAAATTATAAACAGAAGGACGATATAAAATTTAGCTCTTAAATGATGTCATAAACAGCTCTCTATGCTGTTTCAGTAACATGCTAGTTCTTTTAGTTAGTAGATGATTTACGAAAAAACGGGATGGGAGGGGTATTGTATGCCGTAGGTCTAGAGTTTTCAACCAAGGAGATTATGGTGGTATGCTTTTCATTCTTGTCAGGTTTCCTGTTCTAGAAATGGCACCCAAATTTCACTTTTTGGAGGCCATATGACACTTTGTAATAGCCTTACCAAATCGAATTTAGATGACTGGTAGCGATTGGAGAGATACATAAAAAGTGTCTAGCAATTAGCGATTAGACATAAGAATGTATCCTTCAAATGAGCACTTAAACACCTTTCTAAGATTTTCCAGCTTCCCGCTAGTGGCAAAAAAAGATAAATAAAAGAAGAGCAACTCGCGAAAAAAAAGTGATTTTTCTTGTTGTTAGAAGTCAGGGGGTTGTAATTTGTAGGGGGTCTTCTGCAATACTATTCAGCAGGATTAATTCAGTAGGAACGTCAGGATAGACTGTGGATATGCGTCTTCAAACAAGTTATGCAATTAAAGCATCTAACACAGCCTGAATTATAGCAGCATTGTTTCGCTTTTCAATCTAAACACGCTAAAACAGTGCTTCCATTTCGCTAATGTGGGAATAAAGTATATAAGTGCGAAAAAAAGAGCAGAATTAAAGTAGGGCACAATCCGGAAGTAAGTATGCTGTCGTGCTTACTATTTGAACAGGAACGTTAACAAAATTGATTCTTACGCTATATTACCAGTGTTTCTACTTTAAATTTTTTCAATCCTTTAAAGGCTGGTGGAAAATCCCTAAAAATCCCTATTTTCAATACCTAAATTCCTCAAAGTTTCCCCATTTTCTGACTTCTTCCCAAGTTACATGTAAAGACCTATTAGGCTGACTTTTAATAGCATTTGTTCAAGACAACTTATTTTGCAACTCAAGACCTTTTATGTGTACCAAAATATATTCTTTTGACGTTAAAACAATGCTTTGTATTTATCGACTATTTAAGTTCGGTTTTGATTCATAGATTCCGGGTCCAGATCTCAAATTCTGGGCCACATGAATATATATTTTTTTTTTTTTTTTTTGCCATTATTTTTGACTTTTGCAACACCCTCGTTTTTATTTGAATTGGTACGAAGGATTAGCATGAATGATATCCAATCAGTCGCTTTTTCACGCATTATTTTTATTTTGACATTTTTTTGTATTGAGTTGCTAATTTGAAGCAGAATATAGCAAAAATGAATCACAAAAAGCTTGATTTAAGGACAGCGCCTGCATTTTGATCTTTTGAATTATTTGATTTTAACTATAATAGACTGCTACCTGCCTCCCAGTTTTCCAGCAAATGCCGAATGTAGACGCACTTTAATTTGTATTCAGGAAAATTTAACGAGAATTACCAAATATTAAGATTTAAGAGAAAATACCAAATACTAATATTAATACCCCGAGTCAGCGTTGTCCTCACCATCCCCATCGTCTTTCCCAATACCTAAAAAAGTGAAATCCGATGAAGTCGCATCGGATTTCACGGACTTCATTTTTTTTCTTTAAAATTTCGGTGTATGTAGGGGGGCCTTAGCTTCATCTAATACTTGACAGAAATCATCGCAGAAAAAGTTACGTTTTTGAGCCTATTCCTCCTTTTAATTTTTTACTGTTTTCAGATTGCTGAAAAGTCTTTCCACAACAACATTTGAGCAGCCAGGTCCAAAAATAAACTGAATGACATGAGGAAAGCTAGTGAACTTTAGCACTGCACTTGGTGTCTTGATGGATGCCACCCCATTCCAAAAATCAAATTTTCAGTCCTTCCCCGTTGGTTATTTTGTTTCAAATATCGCGGTTCTATCCAAGTGCAACAAAAGCTAGAACGTTTGTCAATCGCTTTTGCCGACACCCCGCCGTTGTATCCAAAATTCCTTTCTCTGTAACAAAAATCCATAGGCTCGGCAAGGAAAAAAGTGGAAAATCCAAATTTAAAGTAGAAATAAAGTATTAAAGTAGGTCTAAAAATATTAGAGGATAAACATTCAAAATAAAGTAGTTTACTCTAAAATATAGTAGAAATGGAAGCACTTTGCTAAAAGTCTTTCTGTAAGCTGAAACAGCCAATGAGCGTTAGATAGGTTTTAGTGCGACATATTTTAGTGGACGGCTTTTATGGCAATATCTTGTCGATTTATGTATTCATGTTGAAAGTGATCGCACTCCAATGCATAAAATTGAACCAGAGAACTATTTTGGCCAATTACTATGCAGGTATTGGCGAAAAAGTAATACGTAATACTAAAAAGTAATACTACCATCTTCATTCACCGGATCAACACGCTATATGCTGAACATGTTAAAGATGCCATGGATATTGCTCGTCGCTTTTGACTGCAAGATTCCTTCACAACTACGACTTACCATCCTGATTGGCCAGAGTTTAAAGAAGAAGGACGTATTATATCTGATAATAATGAATTTATCTTAGAGAAGTCCACATAAGATCGTCCCGATCTCGTTGCTCGAATTGCGAAACAAAACAAAACTCTGATGAAATAATCAATGATTTAAATTAAAGACTGATATTTAGAAAGGTGGCAGCATATGTGTATGCAGTTGAATTAAAAAAAAAAAAAAAAAAAAAAAAAAAAAAAAAAAAAAAAATTGGAATATCACATATGCATTTGCTATTGATATTGAATCCATCACCCAGTCAGAAGTGACGATAAAATTTCACCTTAAATTCCAAATGTCAACGACCCTGTTTTACGAGAAAAAGAAGTTTGCATTTCTCGAGTTACGCTGGGCTTCAGTTCAGGTATATTCGGAATATAAAACAGTGGCATCAATTTCCGCTTCGACTAGCATTCGCGACAAGAGTACCTATATCGCAAGGGCAAACTTTTGAATATGTTGGCATCTTCCTCCGTACACCTGTTTTTAATTACGACATGTTGTACGTGGCATTTTCTCGTGTTGAAAGACAACGCAGGTTAAAAGTTCTGCTACCCCCTGAAAATGAACAACGAACATTTAATCTTCCTGTCCTGATCTATTTCTGAAGGATCAGTCAGATTTCTTTAGGGTTTACGTTAATGTATTCGCAATTGACCATCTTACCGCCATTGTACGTGGAAATCTCGTATTCCTTCTTGCATGAAGTACGAATGGCAAATCCTGCAATACAAAAGAGGAGACTGGGATTGCTTAAGAAACGTACTTGCTTCTCAGCAATGGAGATCCTTCCTCCTTCAAGGGACCGAAACAGCTGCAGAGAGGTACCACCGTGCCATAGTCGACTATGTATCGCAAGCTACATCCCATCAAAGAGGATCTAGGTATCCAGGAAGGAAAAACCTTGGTTCAACGTCCACTGCAAAAAAATTCCCGAGTGAAACAGAAAGCACACAAGCGATAGCTACTTTCAGAGAGCGAAATGGTCAGACTTGATTTCATAAAGGCCCGTAAAGAGACAGTTCTTACGATTCGCTAATCACGGATTCAGTTCAAAGAAAAATTCGCCTCTAAGCTCAAATGCCTCTGCTAAGGGCTGGTGAAGAGTTGTCAAAGGGACTTTACTATCACTTAAAAGAATTTTATTTCCTTCCCTAAAAATTAGTAACTGGGCTATTGCCCAATACCTGCAGGAAAAGACCAAAGCTCTTGCCAAGACGTTTGCCGAATTCTCAAATCTGGAAGACAACGGTAAGGAAGTCCATGATTTCCTTGATCGAAGCAGCACTATCCTTAATCGTGTGAATTTTTTGACTCCTAAGGTGTTAACAGTTTTTGCTTTTTTTTTGTTTTTTTATTCGTTTTTTCCCAAGGAGTGATGACAAAAAACTTTTTGGTATGAATGGTCAGAAGATCAGAACTAAAACAAATTCCAAAAGAAAGTGATGCATACATGCATCAGAACAGTTCATAAACGAAGATGGTTTGGAACGAAATCTGCGGTTAGAAAACCAGCAGTAGCGGGAATCACAAGTTACAACCCATCGCAAGCAAAAATGATTCATAGTGAAATCTGTGGTAAGAAGTCATAGACAATGAGGATCATCAATTGAACAGGAAACATTCGCAAATCGAAATTACAATAGAACAAATGAAGGCGTTATTTTAGCGCCGGAGGGTATATGCAATAGAACATGCCTATTTGTAACTGAATTATTTTTGTCTGAAAATTGTCACATATTCTGGCCTTAAAAAAAGCTCCAGAAAGGTCACGACTTTGGGAATTTGTTTTAAGGCTGATTGTTCAAACATTTTTGTTATCTGTAAGAACATGCAAAACGAAGGTAATGAAGGTAACGAAGGTAAACGAAGGACAAAAACAAAACACAACTAAATATGCAGTTAGAACACATGTGACAACGAGCATCACACCAATCGCAAATGAAAATTATTTATAACGAACTCTACGGTTAGAAGACAAATGGTGGCAAGAATCACATTGAATCGCAAACGAACATAGCGATCGTGATACATCACGTCACGACTTTTAATAACTTATTTTCTAGGTTCGTTGCATCGAACATTTTTTTGGTATCTACGATGACGTGCGAAATTATAAGAAATGACAAATGAATTTGAACAGCTAAAGGAAAAGACATGGAAAAATGTCTAAGGTAATGATGGATAAAAACAAACCGCAATGAAAATTGGGGTTACAAGACATGGGACAACGAGTATCACAATGAGTCGCACATGAAAATAATGTACAACAAAATCTGTGGTTAGAATACAAATGAATGCAAGAATCATATTGAATCGCAAACAAAAATATCAGTCTAGATGAATCACAACTTTGGAAGATTTTTTTCTAGAGATGGTCGCGTCAAACGTTTTTTGTTAACTATGAAGACATACGAAGTTATGCAAAAGGAAAAGTGAATCCAAACAACTAAAGCAAAGGTATGGTGAAAATATCTGAGGTAATGAAGAAAAAAAAATTAACATCAACAAAATCTGTGGTTAAGAGACATACGACAAAAACAATCACAATTGAAAATCATGCAAAGCGATATCTGTGGTTAGAAGACAAAACGATAGGAAGAGTCAAATCGCAAAAAAAAAACGTAAAACGAAATCTGCAGTTGGAAGACAAGCAGCAGTGAGAATTACAACGAATCGCAGGCGAAAATCATGCAAACGAGCATCACAACGGATCACACATGAAGATGATACGAACAAAATCGGTGGTTAGAAGACACTCAACAGTGATAATTGCAACGAATATCAAACCAAATGATGCACAACGAAATCTGCTGTTGGAATACGTGTGACATTGAACATCATCAATCAAACAGGAAGCATTCGCAAAGTGATCAAAATTACAATGGAATGAAGGAACCCCCTATTTTAGCACCAAAGGGTTTGTACAATGAAACACGCCTGGTTGTTATTGGATTATGTATCTTAGAGCATTGATATAAGTAAAGTCCAGTTTAAGCCTAAAACTCAAAGTAAAGTCAAATCTCATTGAGAGGGAAAGAACTCATTTATTTCTATGTGCTTTGAGCAATGAAATCTTTACTTTAAAATGTGACCACGATAAAGAGACTATTTGCTCCCCTCGTATAAATGTTACTTTTAACCGTTAACGTCATTTTTTACTTTAATAAAATAAAAACCATTTTTCTGTTTTTTTATACTGGTGTTTAATTTCATTTTTAAACTTATCCTAAATGTGAATAAGTCCCCCTCCTCTATTTCGCTTCCCCCCAAATTTGATCTGAAGTAGCTCACACAACATTTTATTGGGCGCGGGGGGCCTAAAACGCTCTTTTTAGGGTTACAGGTAGTCCCTTCCCCCTATAAAATGATCCGCGGATCCCCCCCTCCTCTATTAATAACGGGTACGTAACTACGTAATATCCTGTGTAACTGAACGAAGTATTGATGCGTACTCTTAAATATAATGAAGTATGTATAATTGGATTAAATCTCGTATCAGTAGATTAGCCTTGATGATTTTCAAACGATTGGCGGCTTGATTTATTTTTTTATTGAACTGAAAACTTAGGAGAAGGCTTAAAATCAAAAATACTCTTTGTAGCTTTTCTTACTAATGAATTTAATTATCAACTTCTCCGCGAGAGCCAAACATACCGTAATCGACACTCACAATAATTTTGGAGACGTTCAAATGTCTCTGAGCCATGCAAAACTTTGGTTCAAACAATAAGGCACTTAGCTTTTTGGGCGTAATACCCTAAATGATCAATTTTGTAAGGGCGAACTAAAACAAAACTTAGGAAAACTATCTCGATTGTTGAATTTTTTCCAAGTCCAGTCTTAACAATTTCTCTAAAAGACATGGTTTTAACTAAATGGGCGTCGGACAGAATCAAAAGGAAACTTTCTGGAAAACTGGGAATTTGGTTTAAACCTTGCATTGATGAAGTCCAATAAAGGACGTATTTCAAATTTGATATTTTACTACTAGGGATATGTACTTTGTATCTATGTTTTTTTGTGTTTTGTTTTTAATGCGTGTCAATGTTCTAAAACCTATTTTCTCGATAAAATGACCTTCGGATCCTGCACCTTTATTTAAATAAAAACGCAGAGACTGAGGAAGAATTCGCTTCGTTTGGAATCCTGTAGAAAATACTAATGATAAATGGGATATGTATGTTTTTTCAATGAGCCAAAAAATTTAAAAATATTTGGACACGTGGTTTGATTCTTTAGCTTAACGTAAAAGCTTCACTGGCAGAAAATTATCCTCTTTTTCTACCGTTTTGATTTTCATTTTTTTTTCTTCGTTTTTCGTTCTAAGGTATTACATCTCTTCTTATGCTAAAGAAATTTGATGTACAGTATTAAGCCAAATGAAATTTAAATCCTGGGATTCACCATGAAGAGTAAACTGTTGATGTATGTAATGCTTCTAAACTTTCCTTTGGTAACTTAGGTTGCTATGAGTCAAACTAGTTGCTTTAGTGAAAAAAACTAGCCTTAAAACTTAATAGAAGGAAGATCAAATCGTATTTCATATTACAAGATTAATAAATTTCTTCAAGATATTTGTGAGTGCTTCTCCAAAGAATGGGTACTGCAGCATTGTAAACTATCCGCTTGTTTGGGCTATTATGCTCGTGCTTATATTATGCTTTGCTATTTACTTTGCTATTTGCTTGTGCCCATATTATGCTTCGCTATTTGCTTGTGTATACTTATATTAACCTTTTGTTCTAGGTGCTTGGGTTTTAAATAAATTATAAATAAAAAAATTCTACACGGTGTCAGAAATCATGGATATCACCCACCTATCAATCAAATGCAATGCTGACAATCTCGATTCAGAATGGACTGCGTTTGAAAGCCATGCAGTGCTTATGTATGAAGGCCCCCTTGCTGAAAAGTCTGAGAAAGTATAATGTGCGTACTTCCTAATCTGGGTCGGTGCACAGGGCAGAGAGACCTTCAGCACCTTTGAGCTTACAGCAGCTGAAGGAGACAACATCAAAGCCTACCTGAAGAAGTTCAGAGACTATGCAGCCCCCAAAAAGAATCAAGTATTATCTCGATATATATTTCAGAAGCAAGACCAGAAGGATGCTGTAAATACTGACAAATATATAACAGAGCTAGTTAAACCATGCGGATACACCAGTGAAAGTGAAATGGTAAGAGACAAAATAGTGTGTAGAGCCAGAAATCCTAAACTATGTGAAAAACTATTAGCCACTGGTGACAGCCTTACATTAGCCCAAGCTGTCACCATATGCAGAGCTCATGAGTCAACCCAAGCACAGCTCAAAACTTTTGAACAAAAGAAAATAAAACAAGAAGTGGATGCTATTGCACATAAAAGATTCATCTCCCTACATAAGACGATAGAGTGCTACTTCTATGGTGGAAACTACTCACCACAGCATGTATGCCCTGCAAAAGGAAAAACGTGTGCTAAGTAGAAAAACAAAACCATTTTGCAACAGTATGCAAAAGTAAGGCTGTTAACGCTATTGGAAATGAAGCCACAAATATTCCATCATCCGCCAATGATATGCAAAACCAGGAAGAAACAGAGGTGTTCCTATATGCCACCAATGATAACTCCAACAAAGATGAAATTTTTGCTGAGATTTCTCTGTGTGGAAAAATCCACATTAACTTCAAGAGACACAGGTGCTCAGGTCAGGGGCGGATCCAGGATTTTTTTAGGAGGGGGGGGGGCGCAAAATAGGTTGATCCGAAAAGAAATTTTTAGGGGGGGGGGGATTAAAATAGGTTGATCCGGTAAACTTGCGCTAGGAGCAAGTTTAATTAACGCAAACTTGGGTTAATTAAGTAAATTACACTACTTTTGACTACACTAGGGCGGGGGGGCACTTGCCCCCTTCTGGATCCGCCACTGGCTCAGGTCAACATCCTGCCTTCCTAATACCTAAAAAAACCTGGCGCCAAAGCCGCAGGTGCTCAAATCCACACAGAAACTCACCAGCTATTGTTGGTCGACCATACCTCATCTAGGAGTCTGCAACATCCCTTGTCGCTACAAAAATGGACCAGTGCAGTCATTTGCCTTCTATGTGGTTGAGTCAAACACTACACCCATAATCGGTTTCAAGGAAAGCAAAGACGTGAATCTGATCAGGCTTGTCCTGCACATTAAAATCAAAATCGACGACTTCAAAATCTTTCTGAAACAAAATTTTCAATTAGATTTCTTCATATATTTAATATTAACCATCTTAGGAATTAGTGATTTTCGCTCTGTCGTTATGACATTCTGCCTCCGGTAAGTCATTCTTATGAATCACAATCTCTTGTCAACCCTATTTGCCCACTCGCTTCTTCGTCGGCTCGTTTTGAAGCTTATTGAATCCCTTTGATTAATTGCGAAAGAGATAAATTTTCAATAAGATACCAAATCCCTTCTATAGCAAATATGCTAAAATTAAATAGTAAATTTAAAAATCTTAATAGCCGATCACTTTTAAAGACTAGATTAGTATTATATTATTAACCTTTGATGACGGGGTGATCTTCTTGATAATTAGTTTCTTAGCATTATTTTTAGATTTTGCCGTTCTGGGGTAGCCTCCTTTGTCCTTCTCCTTCTATATGTTATGATGTTTTTTGGTTTATCTTCTTTATTTTTATTTTTGGTGTACTTGAACTCATTGTAATAATTTTTAGCCTTCCTTTCGAGTTTAGCTCCCTGTTGGCTTTATTTAATTATTTGTGTTGTTTATGTTTGTATGAAATAAAATTTACCAAATATTGCGATGTGTTTAAGGCCATAGGGAAACTTGAAACGGAACTTAAAATACACTAAAAGGACAACACAACGCTCACAGTACATCCAGCTAGAAAAATGCCACTAGCTCTGAAGCAGAAGTTCAAGGACGAGTTAGAACGACTAGAAAGTGTCGACATCATTGAAAAGGTCAGTGAACAAACGGATTGGGTTAATGTCATGGTAAAGTTGAAAAAAAGGATGGAGGCATAAGACGCTGTATCAACCCTGAGGACCGGAACAAGGTAATAAAACACCCCCACTACCCAGTCCCAATATTCGAAGATACTGTTGCTAAGCTTGATGGCGCAACAGCATTCAGCAAGCTAGATGCCCGCTCTGGCTACTGAATACCCCCACTTTCCACGGATCTTCCTACTATACAACGCACCATCTATGTACGGTACAGATGGAAGAGATACCCCTTTTGGTCCGGTGTCTGCACAAGATGAGTTCCAGAAGAAGATGGAAGAGGCATTTGAAGGATTAGAATGTATCAGGGTATCTAGTATATCCCTAATAAGGTATCTAGTATACGGAAGAAATCACAAAGAGCACGACCAAAGGCTTGAAGCCGTTCTTAGAAGAGCTAGATAAAAAGGGGTCTGTTTCAACAGCATAAAATGCAAATTTGCCAAAGACAAAGTCAAATATTTTGTACAGATTATTAGCAAGGATGGGACAAAGCCAGACCCAGAAAAATTCAGGGCCATAAAAGACATGCCAAATCCCCAGTCTAGAGAAGGGCTACAGAAACTGTTAGGAATGCTCAACTTCCTATCAAAGTACATACCCGACCTATCTTCCAAAAATAAGCCACTGAGAGATCTCACTAAAGCCATGAAATTCAGGTGGGAAGTTAATCACGAATCCTGCATGAGAGAGATCAAGAGGTTTATATCAGAAAATCTAGCATTCTTTGACCATTCTTTGAGCTCAAGGTTGATGCTTCAAAGATAAGATAAGATTTACTGCTGAAAAACAATGGTTCTTTAGCAACGTACGAAATTCCTGCAAACCCCCAAATTCCTCAAATCCTCTGGCAAATTTCCCAAACTAACGGAACAAAATGGCGAATTGAAAACCTAGACGTAGAAGTGACCATAGCTGGTCTTCGCACCAACTGAGAAGATCGTGTCAAATGATCGTGAATAGTAGACGCAAGACTAAACATTCCTGAAAAGCATGATGGTAACTCCGAAGCTAAGTATAACATAAACAGAGCATTATAGAATACGCATATTCCTACCAACGGTAGAATTTTATACTCGCGGTAAAGATGCCTCACCGATTACCATACAGTCAATTTGATTACCACACAAAACTCTAATTGCCATATTCTGCGTTACACAGAACGGATGGAGGTGAGTTACAAATGTTTTTGACCAAACCATACAACAGTAAATGAGATATGGGTGAACCATAGAAAAATACAGCATTCTCAGAATTTCACACGGAAAAAGATACCTAAGTTTACGGATAATACCAACATTACGAGACAATTTGCTGCTAACAGATGCAATATGGTTCTTTAAAACTAAGGCTTTCATCAATTATAACACCTAGGTATCTAGTACTAGTAGATCTTACAATAGTATGGTGTCCTACTTCTATCCTATTAATCCATGGATAATGTCCAGTAATTCTACCATAAATAAAAAAATTCGACTTATTATGATTCGGTTTCAATTTATTTACTCGCATCCACTTTTCAATTGAAGTCATCAACAAAATAGTCATCAACTCATTTTCAGTTCTAGCAGCTAGAGTAAAATGGGCATCATCAGCAAAACATGGTAGAATTCCTTTAGTACCGTAAGAAATCAAGGTCTAAAGAACAAGATATATTACTTGAAGCTCTACAAAGGTCATTAATATAAACCAAAAACATCAAAGGGCCCAAAACGGAACCCTGGGGTACTCCAATCAAAATATGTTCAATTTTAGATGTAACTCCATCCATCACGACACACTGAGTCCTTCCACTAAGAAAACTAACTATCACATTTAAAAAATCACCACGTATGCCACTACTATATAACTTTTGAACTAGTATATCATGATCAACAGAGTCACATGCTTTAGTAATATCCAAAAATATCGAAGCTATCTTCAGACCCTTGTCTAAAGCATCATTAATAAAATTTGTTAAAAACAAAACTGCATGCTCTGTAGAATGATGACTCCTAAACCCAAACTGACTAGAACTAAAAAATTGTCTTTTCTCGAAAAAACTTGCCATCCTACTATGAATCAACTTTTCAAACACTCTAGAAATAAATGGCAGTAAAGGAATCGGTCTATAATCACTAAAACAATTCTTATCCCTTTCTTTAAATATCGGGATAACATTTGCGCACTTTAGACAATCGGGAAATATTCGAGCTTTTAAACAATTATTTATCAGTCCTAAAAAATGACTAGATATAACAGGTAAAAAACTAAAAATACCTTCAATGAAATAAAATCGCCTCCTGATGCACCATTTTTCATATTTTTTATAACATCAAATAATTCATCAATAGTTACAGATTTAAGGTACGCAGACACATCACAATCTTCAGGTAGGAACTGACGAAAATCTCCATCTTGATCAAATACTGGCACCGATGATGACACACGCTGCCCAATAGTAGCGAAGTGATTACACATCTCATCTACGACATTATTATTCATTCCTATATTATCTGGACGAATCAAGACGCTACCAGAAAGAAGGTAATAAGAAGGTAAATATAAGGTATTTTACCCTCATTGAAGATAATTCTTAGGCACCTTTTTTGGACTGCCTCTATTCTGTCCAACAATTCAATGGAAATGCCAGGATGCCAAACAGGACAGCCGTACTCAAGGGTTGAATGTACAAATGACAGGAAAATCCTCAAACAATGCGATTTAGGGCATTTAAATTTTTTAAGGAGTTTAAGGAGGGGAAATGCTGCATTTGCACGTTTTAAGATGTCATTAACATGACAATCCCATTTTAAGTCGCTTGAGATGGTAACGCCCAGTAATTTCATAGTCGTAACAGACATTTCAGGGGGGATTGGACAGGAGAAAGAAGGGGGAGTTTTGAGGAAATTAATAGTAAGAACAGTTGACTTTAAAGGGTTGACTTTCATATCATCAGTAAAACCTTCGGCTGATATCGATTCCAAGATGTCCATTGGGTTGCTTTTCAAATTTTTGAAACATGTCTCCAAGACAGTTAGATCATCAAAGAATTTCCATCTATCTGAAAAATAAACACCAAGGTTGTTTATCATTGTAAGAAATAAATTTGGACCTAAGATGGTTCCTTGGGGCACACCATTATAAATTGAGAGGGGATCAGAATATACATTCAGGTATTTTACGACTTGCGTTCTATTTGAGAGGAAGGATGGAATTATTCTAATAGAATAAGGGTCATCTTGAAAATCATTAGATAGCTTTTCTAATATATATTGTGTATATTGTGGTTGTTTAAATCAAAAGCTTTTTGCAAGTCAACAGCGATAAAATTGAGCCAGGTATTGGGCTTTTTGAGTGTGTTATATATTGTGTCCATAAGGTGAATAAGATAGTGGGTTGTAGATGTAGAGCGTAAGTTTTAAAATTGTCTTTGGTCAACATTTGGGATTATCTTTACTTTCAACCACTCAGCTAAAAAGCTTTCATATAACTTCGAAAAAACTGGAGTAAGAGTAATGGGACACCATCAAATCTTGATTGTTACCTTTCTTCTGTACGGAAGTAACCACTTCAGTTTCAACCACTCAGCTAAAAAGCTTTCATATAACTTCGAAAAAACTGGAGTAAGAGTAATGGGACGGACACCATCAAAATCTTGATTGTTACCTTTCTTCTATACGGAAGTAATAAAACCTAATTTCCAACAATTTGGAAATTTACCAGTAGAGGTAGTCAAACAGTTCGTGGTAACGAACTGTTAGCAAGGAGCGACCCGGCTCAATGGTAACCGAAACTCTAGAAAACGGTATTTTGATACAAATAGATACATCAAAAGAATAAGATTTTAATGTTGATTTCAAATATATAAGTTTCATCAAGTTTAGTCCTACCCATCAAAAGTTACGCGCCTGAGAAAACTTGGCTGATTTTCGAAAAAGGGGGGAAAGAACCCCTAAAAGTTACAGAACCTTAATGAAAATCACACCATCATATTCAGCGTATCAGAGAACCCTACTGTAGAGGTTTCAAGGTCTTATCTCCAAAAATGTGGTATTTTGTATTTTTTGCCAGAAGAAAGATCACCGGTGCGTGTTTATTTATTTATTTATTTTTTCTTTTTCCCAGGGGTGATCGTATCAACCCAGTGGTCCTAGAATATCGTGGGAGGGCTCATTGGAATGGAAATTAAAAGTTCTAGTGCTCTTTCTAAGTGAATAAAAAAATGGAGGGCAACTAGGCCCCCTCCCACGCTCATTTTTTTTCCCAAAGTCACCCGATCAAAATTTTGAGATAGCCATTTTGTTCAGCATGTTCGAAAATATTATAAGTATGTCTTTTAGGATGACTTAATACCCCGAAGCTCCCGGGGGAAGGGCTGAAAGTTATGAACTTTACCCAATGTTAACATATAGTATTGGTTATTGGGAAGTATACAGACGTTTTCAGGGGAGATTTTTTCTGGTAGTGGGCGGGGGGGGGGGTTTGGTTGGGGGTTATGTGGGAGAATCTTTCCATGAAGGAAGTTTTCATGGGGGAAGGGACATTGCTATGAAGGGGACGCCGGACTTCCCAGCATTATTTAAAAAAAGATCAGAAATTAAATATAAAAAAACAAGTTTTTCAACTGCAACATCAAAACTTTAAACGAACAGAAAATATTACATATATGATTGGGTTCACCCCCTAGTCAATACCTCACTCTTTAAGCCAAAGATTTTTTAGTACTTTCATAAGAGCTATTCATTCAAATTAACGGCCTTTTTGGTTAAGTGGTCATTTTTAAGGAATTGGAACAAAATTCGAACTTTAGCTTCAAGAGTAAGGTGCTGACTAGGGGGCGAACCCCCTAATATGCGTATTAAAAATATATGAATATAGAAGTTCGTTACGTAAGTTAATTCGTCAGTTACGTCAGAACCAAATTTAGAGACAGCCATTTAGCAAAAGAAAAGTAAAATTTTTATGCGAATTTTGTTTACTTATTCAATGACGGTGAGCCAAAATAAAAGCTGCATTAACTAAAAAACGATCAGAAATTAAATAAAAAAAAACAAGTTTTTTAAACTGAAAGTAAGGAGCGACATTAAAACTTAAAACGAACAGAAATTATTCCGTATATGAAAGGGGCTGTCCCCTCCTCAACGCTTCGCTATTTATACTAAAGTTTTTATTGTTTTAAAAAATCAAGTTGTGAGACAGAGTCAAACTTTAGCGAGGCGTTGAGGAGGGGACAGCCCCTTTCATATACGGAATAATTTCTGATAGTTTTAATTGCTAATATCGCTTCTTACTTTCAGTTTGAAAAACTTGTTTTTTTTATTTAATTTATGATCCTTTTTTAAACAAAAAAAAACTTTAGCGTAAAGAGCGAGGCGCTGAGGAGGGGACAACCCCTTTCATATACGGAATAATTTCTGTTCGTTTTAAGTTTTAATGTCACTCCTTACTTTCAGTATAAAAAACTTGTTTTTTTTATTTCCTTAAAAAGTAAGGACAAAGGCTCTGAGAAATTGTCGGCAAAGGCTTTAATTAGTACAATCGGGATGTCTAATGGACACGTACTACACTTTTTAATGTTCTTAATTTTTGTTTCATATCTGACGGTGAAATAACGGGAAAATTGAGAGAGCACAAATCATAAGGGGTGTCAGAAGAGAGGGGAGGGAGGCTCTGAACTATGGAAGAAAGAAACCTGTTCATATCATTGGCTGTAACTGAAGGGTCTTCTTGGAAATGGAAATCTATATTAATATGTGTTTTCCCACAAATTTTCTTTATTCTATTATACCATTGTTTTGGCTTTGTAGAAAATAAATCCTGGACTTTGCATCTGGAAAATGAAGAAGCAGATTTACGTATTTCTTTTTTTTATATGTTTAGGCAATGAGTTCGCTTCGGATGTTTTACCACTCTTTAGTAGATTCAATATAATTCTAATTAGTTTTTTCAATTAGCTAATAATGTAGGGTTTATCATTAGAACATGTTTTTACTTTTTTCACAGGGAAGGAATTTATGTATTTTGATTTAATCAGATTTTGGAATTCAGAGACTTTAAAATTAATGATATTTTTTCCTTAGAGAGCCGGCCAGTTTTCATTGGTAATCCAAGATCCAAATGTGTAAAGGCCATCATTGGAAATTGAGCGATAAGCATAGACTTGGAGCCGGTTTATCATCAAATGGGAAGATAGTTGGTTTTGCATCTAGAGCCCTCAGTAAGACAGAACAAAACTATTCACAGCTGGAAAAAGAACTCTACGCAATCGTTTTTGGATGCAAACACTTTCATCACTATATCTATGGGCGCAGAACCATCATAAAAATAGATCATCGCCCGCTAGAGACCATCCTGTCGTGTCATTCACTGATGCACCAGCGCGATTGCAGCGAATGATGATTCAAACCAATTCGTATGACATAGAAGGACACTAAAGCCCCGGATCAGATATTCCGGGACCAGATGAACTCTCTCGACTTCACTTACCAGATACTGATGCCCAAATGCAGAATAAAATCGAAGTCTATGTGCACGCAGTAATGAAATCTCTGCCAGTAAGCGACTCCAGACTAAAGGAGATACGCCATGAGACAGAGAAAGATGCTCAACTCGAGACACTTATGACACTCATACACAAAGGATGGCCTATAACACGCCGGTCATGTCCAACAGGAGCTATCCCATTCTGGAATATCAGATACGAGTAAGCAATCCATGATGGGCTAGCTCTAAAAGACCAAAGAATTTCTTTTATCCCATCTTCTCAGACCAACATACTTCACCAGCTTCACTCAGCACACCTGGGAATAGACAAAAACAAACAGCGTGCCATAATGATCGTGTACTGGCCAGGAATGAACGCAGACATCGAAACCTTCATTCAAAAATATGAAGCATGTGCAAAATTTGCTATGAACAATCAAAAGGAGCCATTGATTAGTAACCAGCCACCCTCCCCAACATGACAGCATACCGGTATTGACCTATTTGAGTGGAACAAAACCTGTTATCTCATAACTGCTGACTATTACAGCAAATATTTTGAAATAGATAATCTACCAAGTCCTAACAAAAGTAAAGGAAGGTGGAAATGACCCACATATTTCACTTCTAAAATATAGAAACAGCCCAGTTGACGGTCATGCCTACCCGCCTAACTCCTAATGAGTCGCCAGCTGCGGTTTTGCCTGCCATCTGTCCTGCCATCAGTATATCATCAGCTGAGACCAAAAACTATTCCCCTCCATACCTTTCTACAACACAGGTCAAAGGAAAAGGAAAGACAGAAATCTTACTATGATAAGTCCGCGAAACCACCACCTGAGCCGCAAACGAACGACCAAGTATATGTCCAGAAGAAAGCGGACAGCCCCTGGACAAAAGCAAAAATCATATCCCATTATGGAAACCCCTAACCATACGTAGTGGAGACAGAAGACGGCTCAAGGCTACGACGAAACAGAGTCCATATCTCCAGGCGTCCCTTTACCCCAGATAAGGACACAGTCAGGATTCCACCAATAACAGGGGACAAAAGTAGATACACCTCCGTCAACCCCTGAGCCAAAACCTGCAAACATCGGAACTCCGTCAAGAAGTGTCTCAATCCCACCACCCCACCAAAGGTCAAGCTGCATACCCACAGCGACAGAGTGATTAGACCACCCTTAAGGCTGGAAATGTAAGCAGAAGTTCCTAAATGAAAGGAAGGGAGATGCAGTATTGTGAACTAATCCGCTTGCTTGTACTATTATGCTCCTGCTTATATTATGTTTTGCTATTTACTTGTGCCTATATTATGCTTTGCAACTTGCTTGTACCTATACTATGCTTTGCTATTTGCTTGTGCGTACTTATATTGGTGCTTGGGTTTTCAATAAATAATAAATTAAAGCATTATGCAGGTACCGTCATCCTTATAATTTGCAATTCAGCTCTTTACAGTCCGAATTTTCTTCATGATATAGTTTTTTGGCAGGGATGGCTGAATTTCGAAGCATGTTTGAAAATGCTGCCCATAGCAGTGGGATTCAAATTTCCTGAATGACTCATATTAAAATGAGTGACATGAAAGCAGCCTTAGCAGAAATGGGGTTTCCGCAGTGGAAAATGTGAGTCATATAAAAAAATATATACTTGATTATAAGATAGTCAGGTTCCAGGAGTAATCATTATTGTTGGCCTAGGATGCGTTTGGCTATCAATTCATTTGGGAGGCTTGCCAGTAAATAGGTATCTACCAAATCATATTATTGACTTACACATAAAGTGAATATACCACTCGATGCCTTTTTGGTCAATATCTACCAAATCATATTATTGAGTTAGGACTAAAGTGAATACACCATTCGATGCCTTTTTTATGCTGATTACAAATATAATAGGCTAAGCATTTCTATCAGAAATGAATTTCAGCCCCCTCCTATATATGCCAATTCAGGGTTAGGTTAGGTATAGCCTATATAGGGGGGGGGGGCTGAAATTTAGTTCCGATAGAAATGATTACTATAGGCCTATTCATAATCAGCATAAAAAAGGTGGTCACTGTATACCAAATCATATTATTGAGTTAGGAATAAAGTGAATACACCATTTAATGCCTTTTTTTATTCTGATTACGAATATGATAGGCTAAGCATTTTTATCGGAAATAAATTTCAACCCCCCCCTATATAGGCCAATTTAGGGTTAGGTTCGGTGTAGCCTATATAGGGGGGGGGGGCTGAAATTCATTTCCAATAGAAATGCTTATTATATTCATAATCAGCATAAAAAAGGCATCGAATGGTGTATTCACTTTATTCCTAACTCAATTATATGATTTAGTAGATATTGACCAAAAAGGCATTGACTGGTGTAGGTTTAGGCATTGACCTATTCACTTTATTCCTAACTCGATAATATGATTTGGTAGATATTTACTGCCTTTTTTTATGCTTATTACAAATATAATAATAATTTCTATTGGAAATGAATTTCAGCCCCCCCCCCCAAAATATACAAATACAGGTTATATATTTCTACACTAGGGGGGGGGGGAATTTTGTTTCTGATGTAAATGGGAGGTAAGTTTAAACTTTACCCCCACCCACCCCGAATGTAGAAATATATACCCTGAATTGGCATATATAGGGGGGGGGGAAGGCTGAAATTCATTTCTGATAGAAATGATTATTACATTTGTAATCAGCATAAAAAAAAGGCATCAAGTGGTATATTCACTTTATGCATAAGTCAATAATAGCCTATGATTTGGTAGATATTTACCGGCTTCCCTGTTTGTTTGTTTTTTCTTAGAAAAGTGAATTTTTTAATTATGGTAAAACTATAGACTTTACTACCCCCTGCTGTAGCATCAATACAGTAAATATAACAATTAAAGCATGTTTTGCTGCTGCCCAGGGTTCTTGCCCCCTCTAGTACCCCACTAGATCCAGCATGTAGTTGAGCTAGAATGAAAATTAAAAGAATGGGCTCTTAAATAGTAATTACCCTCTCCAGAAAAAAAAACATGGAAAACTAGCTGGGACTCGACCCTTTGACTATTGGAAAAAATTAATTTATAAGCTTATATAGAATGGTACTATCCAATCTCCTTATAATTAAAAACATTTTAGTCATCTAGTTGGAAAATTTGGCCTATCTGTATAGAAAAAATCTAAATTTGCCAACTAGTTGACTAATAACTTCTCCCCAGCAAAACTTAATTTTTCCAACTAGTTGACTAATAACTTCTCCCCTGCAACATTTAAATTTGCCAACTAGTTGACAATAAATGTTGCCCCAGCAAAACTTTCCTTTTCCAACTAGTTGACTAATAACTTCTCCCCAGCAAAACTTAAATTTTCCAACTAGTAGACAATAAATTTTGCCCTAGCAAAACTTTCATTTTCCAACTAGTTGACTAATAACTTCTCCCCAACAAAACTTAATTTTTCCAACTAGTTGAATAATAGCTTCTCCCCAGAAACACTTAGATTTGCCAACTAGTTGACAATAAATGTTGCCCCAGCAAAACTTTCCTTTTCCAACTAGTTGACTAATAACTTCTCCCCAGCAAAACATTTTGCCAACTAGCTGGAAAGAAACATTGCCCCAGAAAACAATTCATTTTCCAACTAGTTGAATAGTCTTTAAGCCACAGAACTAAAAGTCTTCTCCTTCTATAAGTGAATATATATATATATTTATATATATATATATATATATATATATATATATATATATATATATATATATATATATATATATATATATATATATATATATATATATATATATATATATATATATATATATATATATATATATATATATATATATATATATATATATATATATATATATGTGAAATATATTTATGTGAAATTGCATCTCTGTGAACCTGGGGTAAGACTATCTTGCAGAGTGTTGCCCAAGATTGGAAAGCACACTTATAGAAGAAGACTTTTAGTTCTGTGGCTTAAAAACTATTTACTCCTGAATTCAGTTTGTTTGATTTAACTTAGCTGTAGTGCATTTGTTAAAATCACATACTGCCAATTTTCGTTGGACCAGGAATAGTATGTTTTTTGTTTTCTCTTCATGTCACGTCATTAGCTAAGAAATTATTCTGAGGAAAAGTTACTTGCCAAATAGATGGCTAAAAAAAGTGTTTATAGGGTAAGTTTGTTTCTAGCTAGTTGGATAAAGAAAGTATTGCTGGGGAAAAGTTGCTAGTCAACTAGTTCAAAAATAAATTGTTTTCTGGGGCAATGTTTGTTTCCAGCTAGTTGGCAAAATTAAGTGTTGCTGGGGAAAAGTTATTAGTCAACTAGTTGGAAAAATAAAGTTTAGCTGGACAGAAGTTACTAATCAACTAGTTGGAAAATGAATTGTTTTCTGGGGCAATGTTTCTTTCCAGCTAGTTGGCAAATTTAAGTTTTGCTGGGGAGAAGTTACTAGTCAACTAGCTGGAAAAGGAGAGTTTTGCTGGGGCAACATTTATTGTCAACTAGCTGGCAAATTTGAGTGTTGTTGCAGAGAAGTTATTAGTCAACTAGTTGGGAAAATTGAGTTTTCCTGGGGAGAAGTTATTAGTCAACCAGTTGGAAAATTAATTAAAAATTCTAAAAATGAGACAAAAATATTCCTCCAAAAAAGAAACAGATAGATCAATGAAGGAACATACACAATTTATGCCCATTAAAGGTAAGATAGAAATGAACAAAACTTAAAATATGTATCTATTTTCTTTATACAGACAGGAGGAATAACCCTCCAAGCTTTGACAAATTCAATGTCACTTTTGGGACCAGGTTTAAGACTAATTAATCTGGGAATCAAAACAAAAAATCCCTGGTTTCAAAGCCCAATATATAACTCAAAATATATCTCCCATTAAGAGGGAGTCAGGGAGAGAGACGAAAGTTGTGACACAATAGTAACAATAGTGATAAGTAAATTTGAAAAAACCCTATATTATTAACATATTTTATGCTATTCAGAATAAATTCTAACTATTATTAGTCAACTAGTTGGAAAATGAATTGTTTTCTGGGGCAATGTTTCTTTCCAGCTAGTTGGCAAAATTAAGTTGTGCTGGGGAGAAGTTATTAGTCAACTTGCTGGAAAAATTAAGTTTTGCTAGGGAGAAGCTATTAGTCAACTAGTTGGAAAAGAAAAGTTTTGCTAGGGCAACATTTATTGTCAACTAGTTGGCAAATCTAAGTGTTGCTGGGGAGAAATTATTATTCAACTAGTTAGAAAAATTAAGCTTTGCTGGTGAGAAGTTGTTAGTCAACTAGTTGGAAAATGAAAGTTTCGCTGGGGCAACATTTATTGTCAACTAGTTGGCAAATTTAGATTTTTCCTATACAGATGGGCCAAATTTTCCAACTAGATGACTAAAATGTTTTTAATTATAAGGAGATTGGATAGTACCATTCTATATAAGCTTATAAACTAATTTTTTCCAATAGTCAAAGAGTGGGTATCCAAACTAGCCTACCTCTCTCTTTTTCATAGGCCTATTAATTTAATTTAATGGCAAATAGGCAACAACAAGAAAATGATCAGCCTATTGAATATTTATTTTGCATGTATATGCTAATTTTGGCTAGATATTTGTTCACTGGGGGGATAATGTACAAGAAAAAAAACGCCATTTGTAGCTAATTCAGGAATGGTAATTATTGTTTTACTTATTCATAGTAGTAATATGATATTTTGAAAACAAATATCAAGGGATTTTTTAAAAAGAGCAGAAAGCGTCTCAAAAATAACATCACAGCTAAACTGCTGTCATTTTTGAGGGTTCTCTAGCCCCAATTTGTTCTCACTAGCCAGATTTTTTAGAAACATATTTTTAAATTTTTGGTTACTATGGGCTTTCTTGAGCCATTTAGGGGACTCAAAATGTAATTTCCCAGAAGCAGTTACTGAACTATGAAGAGCATGAAAAAACAGCATCAACTGATAGCCTATATTCACTTTCAGCATAGCTAAATTATGTTGTAAACTGCAAATTTACCCAGACAAGACCCTTAATTATAAGAAAAAATCTTGATAAAGGTGACTTAAGAGTTAACATTAGGTCTACATTAATAAAATTCATTGCCTTCTTTAATATGTTAAGATTACTTAATGGCTAAGAGTGAAATCAGGGCTTTCTAGGGCTATAATGACAGAAAGGTTGAGATAGTTAGGGCATGCTCTATGGATGAAGGCTGAAAAATTGCCAAAGATTGTCCTTTTTGGCCAACTGTCTAGGGCCAAACAAAAAGCAGGTTATTCCCAGTTGGGGTGGGAGGATGTTGTAAAGGAAGATTTAAGGCAAATGGGAACTTCCTGGGAGGGTGTAAAGGGGGGGGGGGCTTTAATAGATTGGGATGGAAGAGAAGCATGTTTAGCTGTGACCTCACACAATTTTGTGTGTTTTTTTTTTGGGGGGGGGAGGGGGTACTTTCCAAAGAAAATATGCCAGAATTCCTGTACAAAATTGTTTTATGTTATCTTACTTCCCCTTTGCCAACTCAATGTTACATGTGGAGATATTCTAGGAAAGATTTTAGTGGGGTTGGAATTATATGGATGATTTTTTCATGGGAGAAATGCTCCAAAAGAGGGGGGGGGATTTCTGGCAAAATTTTTCATAGAATATGGGGATTTGCAGCACAATTTTGAAAAACATTCAGAAACTAAATATTGTATAAAATGAAAGTAGGAAAATTTCTCAGGTGAAACAGTCTGCAAGAGATTTTTAAGGGGCCCAGAAGAATTGTTTTAGTGTGGTGTTTTCCATGGAGGAAGGGAATTCTGCATGGAAAAGGAGTTGAATTTCCTTACCTTTAAAAAAAAACTGTCAGAAATCAGTTCTTTTAAACAATTTTTTCTATCTTAAGTAAGAAGCAACATTAAAACTTTAAAACAAACAGAAATTATTCTGCATATCAGGGAGGTTAGCCCTGTCTAAAATCCTTGCTCTTTATGCTAAAGTTTGATTTTGTGGCCCAATTCTTTAAGAACGACTCCTGAATCACAAGGGCCACTTAATTAGAATAAGAAGCTTTTTAAAAGTTCTATAAAACCTTAGCATGAAGGACAAGGTTTTGAACAGGGGGTAACCCCCTTATATATGGAATTCTTTCTGTTCATTTTAAGTTTTAGTGCTGCTCCTTACTTTAAGTTGAAAAAACTTGTTTTTTATATAATAGCATAGAAACCCATGCATGGGAAATGCAGCAGGGGCCAAGAAAGACAACAGAGTAAAGTTATGGCTGGTGGCCATTTTGTCACCTTAGAAAGAACCAAGATGACCTAATGAAATGTTTGTTGCATTCATTATTGACAGAACCAAGGTTCTTGCTAAAGAAATCAAGATGTGAGTTGATCATATGAACCTTGGGGGGGGGGTATGTTGCAACCTATTGAGTGGGATATTTGTCTGTTATGTAACCTATGTATACAGAAGTTAAGTAGAACTGGTTTTCATTTAGTTTGCAATTCTGTATTAAATGAAATTCATTTAGTTTGCAATCTGTATTAATAATAATTATAATAATTTATTTTTGACCCACTAACAATTATAGAAAAGTGGAGTAACAAAAGAAAATAAAAAGTAAAGACATACAAAAACAAAACACATGCAAAACAATATAAATATAAAAAATACAAATCAAAACAATCGCACAAGAGGATGAAAAGGACCCAACCGCTTGCAGGCCTTATCTTTTAACTTGGAGTCCAACTTGTTATATGACGTCAATATATCAGTTGCATTAAACATTCGAAAAATCTTACGGTTTCAATACCAACGAGGCAAATACAAAAGATATTTACAATAACGGAAATACAAAACTCTAATATCCTGCATATCATTAGTATTAAAAAATGGGCGCAAACTTGATAGAAAAAGAATGGAATGGTCACAATACGTAGAATAGAGTTTAGCCAATGCCTTACGAGAATGTCGGCCGCGATTTGGGACAATTTTAGCATAACCTGCTTTAAGCTTATTCTTAATATCTGCAAGTGCACTAGCACGGATAGCTGAAATAGAAGAGCAGATACTAATCCCGATCCAACGCAACGCAGGAGCCAGCTTAACTGAAAAAGAACTACAACTAAAATCACTACTTTGGTTTTTAGCATTGAAAACTAAATATTCACATTTTTCAGCATTAAGCACGAGGCCAATTTTTTCCAAAACCTTAGAAACAAACTGGGTAGACTTAGCTAGGGTGAATATTGAACGGCTAATAAGTAATAAATCATCTGCATAAGCAATATAAGATAAATTAGTTAGACCCGTAAAACATGACGGAAAGATACGAGAAAGCACAGGGTATAAACAAGCATTAAAAAGGTATGGTGACAGAACCCCTCCCTGCCTAAGTCCAGACTGAATTGGAATATTACCAAAAAAGATCTCTCCTGACTGAAGTCGAAAATATGAATTTGCATACCAAAAACGAAGGACACATATAACAGATGAATTCACTCCAAGCTGGGTAAGAGAATACCATAGTTGGCTGTGACAAACCGAATCAAAAGCTTTTGAAGTATCTAACGCACATAAATGAACTTCAGATCCATATTTTTGTGCTTGAATTAAGAAAGAAGTAAGAATTTGACGCGCATGTTGGCATCCTATATTTGGTTTAAACCCAAATTGATTGGACACATAATCAACATTTGGAAGAATTTCAGGAAGCAGGACATATTCAAAAACTTTGCTCAGCGAACAGGCTACCGTAATAGGCGCAATTAGTCGGATCTTTCCCACGTTTAAGAATCGAAGTGACACTCCCGCACAAAAAAGAATCAGGCACCAAAGACGTACATAGACAAATTTGAAATAATAACTGCAAATGATAAATCAATTCTTTCGAATCAATATGAAGGTTAAAAACACTAATACCATCAATATCACATGATTTAGATTTTAAATTCTTAACACAACGAATCACGCGGTCAGCAGAAACGGGAGGTACATGGCCTTGGTAAATTTTTGCAGGCAATACATAAGAACAGAGGTTAACAAACTGAGAGTGAACCGCATAATTCATAATATTAAAAATCTTATTATAATGATTAATCCAAGAGGCATTAGGGATCCGATCGGCAATAGTAGGTGAATCAAATTTCGCAACATTAATCACTTGTTTCCACTGACTAGAGGTCTTCGGAAATTCTACACCATTGTACCTTACTTTACGAAGATAACGTTTAAACTCCAACTTCGTTTTCTGTTTAATGTCAAAAAGGTGACCCCTTAAAGGGCAGCCGCACGCTACCCAAATTCTAAGCCACAATTTTGCACGATTTTTTACAATTTTTAAATCAGGGTCAGATTTCCAGATTGAGCATCTAGTCTTAAGCTTAAAAAGACAAAGTGGGACAGCACCTTCTTCGGTTTCTTTTAGGCAGGAAACAACCTGGCTGTAATATATATTGAGCTGGCCTCGATCTTGTGGGGAGATAACACTGGTACAGAGTAAATTAAATGTAATTTTAATCGTAGACAAAAGATGAGCAAGGGTTGATAGATATAGAGGCCAGTCTGTTTTATTCCAGTCTCTTTTGGTTATCCACTTTTTGTAATTAGTACATAAGTTCTGTTCAGCCCGAGTCGTATTGATGGTGACAGTGGCCGAAAGGGGCAGATGGTCATAATCACGTTTATCCTAATCAATTTGAATATCGCTAATGGAAGCACCGGAAGAAACAACACAGTGATCAATATGAGACAATGAACCGCTCTTATATATGTATGAATGGGATGCATCTTTATCCAAAACCCAATAGCCATTAGGTAGCGAATCCAAAAATAAATCAGTTTGTGTTGAGGTAGAGTTTATATCACAGTTCATATCGCCTAAAAGGATCCAATCCAATCCATTACTCTCAA
This sequence comes from Artemia sp. Qi Xiang Cuo, assembly GCF_049724085.1. Lineage (NCBI taxonomy): Eukaryota > Metazoa > Arthropoda > Branchiopoda > Anostraca > Artemiidae > Artemia > Artemia sp. Qi Xiang Cuo. Next base: position 62,780,841 of record NC_142800.1, read on the forward strand.
CACTAATAAGAAGGGTCTTTAGCAATGCACATGCTTTAGTATACTTTGTTAGAGAGGGAAATGATCTTTGGTTGCAAGGGAGGTATACATTAATAAGAACTAGGTTAGTAAGACGGATTGCAATGAAATAATCATATTCACGATAACACACAGGGGATAGCGGGAATAGTTTATGTTTTAAGAGGCAGACCAGCCCACCTGAAGGTCTCCCAAAAGTTGTTTGGGCACTTCTAGTGAAAACTAAGTGTCCTTTAATCCTGCAAAGGGAGTTCAAACTGACCAAAGGCAAAAGATGTTCATGCAGAAACAAAATGTTGAAATTAGATAGTTTCTGGTTCAAAGAATCATCCTTATCCTTCGTTCCTTTAATGTTGAATGAACATATAGAAAATTCGGTTTTAATAGTCATTTTCTTAGCTGACTAGAACGTTTAGTTACAGCATTAAGAAGGATTCGGCATTTTAGAGAAAATGAAACATGATTGCCATGACAATTAGCACATTTAGGGGTAGCGTGGCACGAGGAATCGCGCGACGATTCATGCTCTTCTGCACAGCGGGAGCAACGTTTAGGGTTATTACAAGAGGACTTCAGGTGATTAGGCGATTGGCAATTATAGCAGCACCTCGGTGGACGCTGGAACTCATGAACACGAAAAATCTCATAACCAACTTTCACACCAAACTTCAGTGCATTAGTAATGGCAATGGGATTTTCAAAAAACATATCAGCACCAAAAGAATTTCAGGTCTGTTTAGCATTCTTAATATTGACGAAGCAAATTACCACGCCCACGTTAAAGACGTTTGATAGACCTTCCACAGCACCTATATATTCTGCTTCACATCCTATGAATCCACTGTTGCTCATAATAGAGAGAGCAGAAACGTAAAAGTCCTTAGCAGCAGTCTGATCAATCCGCACCACCAATTTATCACCGGAGGGCTTTATGCTATGAATACATTCATGACCAGGTATAAGGTCAATCACTTCACGGCGTTTTGCAGGATTAATAAGGTGAGATGGAACTTTTGAAATGACAATAACGGCCTGATTATCAGTGATTGGCTGGGGCCTGGCGTTACTACGAGGAGGGAAATTTAGATTGTAAGACATATCTTTCTCAAGAATTTACTTGACTTTGAATTCAATTTTCAAATGCCTTGTTCTAAGGCTTGAATATACGACGGCTGGAATGACAGAAACATTGGTAGGCAAAATAATCTCGTAAGTAGGCAAAATAAAATCATCAGACTCGCATTTCTGAAAGGTCTCAATTATATCCTTTATGTGACGGTAATTAGCTTGATCACCTTGCCGTCGAGGCACACGTTCGCCCACGAACACTCGAGACCATAGGTCAGTTTTAGCTATCATAATAGACTTTTCATCAAAAAAGTCAGCCGCATGTTTGGCAATAATTTCATTATCCACTCCTTCATGAAAATTCGACTGCACAAAGTTTAGCAGCACAGAATGTACAAGCTCCGTCATAATCATGAATATATTCAATTTACATTACATTCATCCATTTAAGTAGTAAATAAGTTCAAGTCTAAACTGCTATTGAAATAGAATAACAGAAATCAGTGTCTGATCATGGATGTTAAAATGAAAATTGTGATAATACTTTAGAAACAAATCTGGGCTATATATTTGTGCATTAGGGGGGTGGGGTAAAGTATAGCAGATCTGCATGCAAAATATGTTTGGTACAAAAAGTCTGCTCATTATGAAGTAAGAATTGCTTTCTAATTTCACACTGTACAAATGCTTTACCCCATCCCCCCCTCTAATGTGCAAATATAAAGCTCAAATTATATATTTCCCATCTATTCCTTCACTTGTCTTTGTCATGTCTCATGCTAAGCTGAAAGAAACCGGATCTACTTAGCTTCTATATACATAGGTGCTATCACAGACAAGAACCTTAAGTTGTACACACTACTACACTTTAGCATTAGCTGCTAGCAAAATAAAGAAAAAAAAATATGTTGCAATCATTTTAGGCCTACAAGTTCTGTTTTTATCTACACTAACAAAAAAGAATTCTTTGCTAAACTGTGTCAGTCCTCTTTCCCTATTTTCTATAGTTGAAGTTCTGAATGAACACATTTTCCAAACGTAAAGGTTGGAAGTATTGTGGATCTGATGAAAGTGCCATAGGGTAAGTATTTTAAGGATAGTTATTATTTATTAATCTAGTTTTAATGTTATAGTCGAAGTATTTTTTATATAGTTTATCAAGATGTAGCTACATTTTATATAGCTATATTTGTAAAAGTTTTTTTTTGGAAATTATAATTTTTTTCAGTATAAATAAAATCATTGATTTTCTCAGCAACGTAAACATTTCACTTTCAGATTGATGTTAAACTCTAAAACTTTAACCTATCCTGTGCTGAACTTGATGCTAGAAATAAAAATATGAACAAAATGCATCTTACTCCAACTGGGGGTTGTCTTAAAATAAAATGAAATATTTTTACCATTTTGTAGGAATTCTGCATTTAGTTGTATAATCTATGCAGAGCTGTATCTAGTTTTGATCGGACATAAACCTATTGAGGCAATAGGTACTTATTGAGGCTATATCTCCTTTGTTAATTTGATATTTTTGCTAAATATTTATTGAAGAAAGTCAAACCCCATATTCTTTCAGTATACATTCCATAAATATGACCAAAGGGAAGGTGAAACTATAAAATAATATGCAACTGAACTGAAAATCTTAGTGCCTGGCTGCTCATATGGAGCTACGATTGTTGACGAAATGGTCTGTGATCACCTCATCTGTGTAAAATCATCACAGAAGATTCGTGAAAGACTACTGCAGTTGGAATCTGAATGGACCCTCTCAGATGCTATAAAAATAGCAAGAACTTACCAGAAAACCAGGTACAACTTAAGACAATGTCAACAGAATCAACTTGTCATGGAAAACATGAAGTTGATATCATCAAAAAGGATCAAAGTAAACTGTGAAAACCTAATCTTGATCATATTGAAAAGCATGAATGTTACTTCTGTGGTGGAGGTTATTCATAGAATCACCAGTGCCCTGCAAAAGGAAAGATCTGCAGAAAACCCAACCATTTTGCTTGTGTCTGTCATGGTAGCCAAAAGACTATGAACATCATCAGTTCTGAAGCTCAACAAACTGACAAACTGTTCATCCATCAACTAATAATGGATAAATCTGATGACCAGCCATATGCTAAACTAAGAATTGTCAATCAGTTCAGTGTGAAATTCAAGATTGACACTGGGGCAAAAGCTAGCATCATTACCAGACAGACAGTAGAAAGACTAAATCCAAAACCTGCAATCCACCCTACAAACCACATTTTAACAAGTTTTGTGGTCAGACTATTCCTATCATGAGGACATGTAAGACCAACTGTGCCTACAAAGGAAATAATAGCCAACCCAGTCATCCCCTACTCCTATCCTTGGCTTCAGTGTGAGTTGTCAACTGAACTTGGCAAAGCTGATGCTTAGTCTTCAGCCTGGAAAGCTCAGAACTGATAAGATACTCACCAAATTTTCTGACCTATTTGAGGGAGCTGGAAAATTGGAAAATGAATTCAAAATAATCCTCAAGGAAGGTGCACAGCCTTCCATTCAGCCCACGAGACAAATCTCCTTGAGTCTTCAATCCAAATTCAAGAATGAGCTAGATTGTATAGAGAACCTAGGAGTCATTGAGAAGGTGACTCATCCAACTGATTGGGTGAACTCAACAGTGGTTGCTGAGAAACCAGATGGAACCTTAAGAATCTGTATAGATCCTCACAATCTCAACAAAGCCATAAAGAGACCCCACCATTTTATGCTAAATTTTGAGGAAGCAGTGCAAAAGCATGTAGGTGCTAAGTGCTTCTCCAAACTAGATGCCCTGACAGGATATTGAAACTTTTGTCTTGATGACGAATCTTCTGAACTAACTACATTCTCAACTCCATATGGGCTATACAAATTTAGATGTATGCCATTTGGACTCAAGTCTGCACAAGATGAGTTCCAACGCCACATGGAAGATGCATTCAGCAACCTCAAGAGATTTTCAGTAATTTTGAAAGACATGATCATCTCAGGTGTATCTGAAGAGGACCATAACAGAAATCTTGAAAAAACCCTTTTAAGAACTAGAGAAAAGGGAGTCAAGCTTAACAAAGACAAGTGTATTTTGAAATTAACTTTGATACCTTACTTCGGACACATCATTTCCGAAAACAGAATCCACCCAGATCCTGAGAAAATCCAAGCAATGAAAGAAATGCCATCACCCAAATCCCAGGAAGGACTACAAACAGCCCTTGGGATGCTAAACTGCCTTTCATGCAAAATACCCCTAATTTACCAAGCCTAAATAAACCTCTTAAAACCTTAGCTAAGCAGAAGCAATTCAACTGGACAAATGAACACGAAGCCGCCTTACGAAAATTATAGCATCAATCATAACAACAATTTCGTTTTTTTGTCGCCAAAAGCGACTATCTTTCAATTAAGGCAAGGGCAAATTGGACATAAGGAAAAAGTAATAAGAGCTAATGAAAAATTGAAGGAACAGTATTAATTTAGAAGTCAGTTAAGTTGATCAAAGATTGGACATAGTAGTGACTATGCATTCAAAATAATATCTTTGGTGTACTGGCATGTTGTCACCCTGTTGAAAATATTACTAAACTCAATTTCAGAGAAAAACTATTTAATGGAGCATGCTCAAGATTATGAAAGGCAATATTTTACCCTGTTTCCCATGCATCAAAGAAACTGATTATTTACACTAGTAATAATTTAGAACTAAGAATATTTTGAAAAAATTCTTTGTAAGATGTTACTTTTTTCATCTATCTGATGCTAGTTTGATGACAAAATTTGCATGGTCCTGTGGAATTTATTTCAAACCATTATCTTGGGAAGTATCTGAGTATATATATTTGTTTTATTATTTCTTCTTTTGACATGTGAGTTGTCATATAGCGTGTTTCAGAGTTCTCTTTTAATTGTTGTAATGTTTAGTGTGATAATGTTTGTAAAACTTGCCGTATTTGGTAATAATAAATAAATTAATTCATTGTTGGCGTATTCAAATTTCTGATGGCGCAAACGTTTATTCGCCTAACAAATAAAACTCGTATATTATCGAAGTAAAGTAAAGTAAAACTCGTATATCTAAGTGGTGATCTGATTATTATTCAAGACAAATATTTATATCAGTGAATCCTATGTAAATCAATTACTGAATTCATCCATTTCGTTAACAAGTGCTATGTAAGGTAAAGAATTCATGCACATAATACTCTTCCCAATGAGACACATTTTCCTTAAAGATTTGCCACCTAAAAATCTTAGAGGCTATGGCTGTGCCACCCATTAGAATAGAGATTTCTAAGATTCCAGTCACCACAATACCTTGTATTTTCTGTACATTGTATGCCTATCCATTTTTGCTGTTGCTGTTTTTTATTATCACCTCCCCCATCTGAAACAAATTTTTGTGTATGTAGATATTCCCAATATTTGTTGGTGTGTTATGTTTGGACAAAACTAATAATGGACTATTTGGACTGGAAGTTTTTCTCTAAAGCCTTTTGCAAAGAAGTAAAAAGCTCTACGTCTTGGTCGCTTCAGGGGATGTGGCTCTGAATCTTATAAAACCTAATTAACTTTTTGATTGATATTTCAGAGACAAAGCACTTGCTGAAACTAATAATGCTGGACTTGAACAAGCCATGGAATGGATGATATCTCATGAAGATGTACTGGAAGAAACAACTTCAGCTCCCACACAAAATGTCCCAGAAGCTTCCAAAGATGAGGCAGAACCTGTCTCGGATGCCACACAATCTGTTGCAAAGTCAATAAAGTGTGATGAGTAAGTTTTCAAGTTATATTTGTGCATGGAAAAGGGCAAGGGTTTGCCTCCTCCTAATAGAAAGGTTTTCAGATTCTTTCCTGTTTCAGTGTGTTACTACCTAGCAGTGCTAAAGCATTAATTGTTTGACTAACTATTTGAAAAGAAATCCTGTCTTCAGATTTAATAGATGCCAATTTAATCGCTTTTTATCTAAAGCAGTCGTTTTATTGTATAAAATGACAGCACTTGGCTGTAAAAAGAGTGTAAAAAAATCTCCCCATAACTTCTGTAGTTTTATTTTTCAGTGTTAAAGCCTTGAAAGAAAGAAGAACAACTTACTGGCAGATTTTACTTTTACCTATTTTACCTTTTACCTATTTTACCTGATTAAGGGGCCTCAGGTAGGCTGAATTTGAGAATGTATGTCTTGTGGGGATTACACCGCTTTTTTTGTGGGTTTTACTCCTTTTTGCTCAACCGTGTAAAATGTCTTGTGCTAATATGTTTTTAACAGGTGTCTTAAACTTAAGGGGTTTTTCCGCCGTCCCATTGTTAGCTAACAAAAATTTGTTTGGACAGCGGAAACAGAATTGTTAGCTAACAGAAATAGTTAGTTCACAATTCACAGAAAAACGATATTTGGCAGGAAATTGAAAGAAAAATTCTGACCAAGATAGTGTTGCTGTGAGTTTATCCCAGCTTGATCATACCCAACTGACACCAAAGCTTTGAAATTCAATCAATGGAACATTTCAAAGTGTTCATATCTTAAAGAAAAGAAATATAACTGTTAATGCCAGAAACGGAAACAAAGGCACAGAGCATTTTATTAATTGGTGAAGTACATTTAATTTAGGCAAAAATTAAGACATCAGAGCTTAAGCTTTACTAACGGAACTCTTTAGTGCATTTACATAAATTATCCCATATGTGGAGGAAATGGATCAACCTAGTAAAAATATAATTTGATTGCATAAATGATCATAGATTTTTGATCATATCAAATTGCTATGACTACGTGGTAATTTCGTTGTTTTTCTATTTTTTCAACGGAAGAATTGATTTTTTTTTCACTGAGATTACCAGAATACATTTCTTAAAAACTAGAAGGGGAAGGAAGAAAAATGAGAAATAGAATCAGTCCTCGATTTATCAATATTGTAAGCATAAAAAGTACCCATCTTGCTTATTTTTGAATATTTCGCTTTAAATTCCCCAACAATTTCCTTCAACAAGTATTTGATTTGCTAGAAAAATCCTCTAACAATGTTAGCTAACAATTTTTAGTTGGACGGCGAAAAAAAGATTGTTGGGAAAAATGTTAGCTAACAGTTTTCTATTGGACGGCGGAAAAAACCCTTTAGTAAGTTTTACATATTGCATGTAAAATAAGCTCAAACCCTAATTTAAATTCAAATAAATGAGAAACAACTGTTTTTAATGCTTCTGCGTATACAAAAGAGTACATTGTGATCAGTTATAGATCCATGTGATGAGAAAAAGAAGAGCAAAGGGGCAGTAGCTAGATGTCATCATTTAGAGGCAAACCATAGTTCCTCAAAGCTATGGCATTTTTCTATATTTATCTCCTTTGATCTAATGCATATTGCAAAATGACGATTCAAAACTTCGAGTCCATATCTGGAGATTTCCTTATATCTTCTTTAAGTTTGTTGTACATTTTAATTTCTTTTTTTTTCAATACTCATCAAATAGATAGGATACTTCTAGAGAAAATAAAAATTTACACGGATGGGGGGGGGGCATTTGTAATGTTAGGAGGGGTTTTGGCTCTTAGGACACTTCTTAAAAGAGATATATCTCGCTTGTCTTTTCCCACATATAAACGTTAACCGTAGTAATATAATCACCTTTTTTTTAGTTGTGGAAAGATGTTTCGGAACACGGAACAGGCAGAGCTTCATGCCGTTCGGACAAATCATGCTAATTTCTCAGAATCTAGTGAAGAAAAGAAGCCTTTGACTGAAGAGGAGAGAAAACAGCAACTCGAGCAATTGCAAGGATTAATGAAACAAAAGCGACTGGAACGAGAGGAAAGGGAAAAGCGAGAGGCTATTGAAAGAGAGAAAAAAAGAATTCAGGCAGGAAAAGAAATGGCGGAAGTTCGTAGAAAGTAAAATTCCACTTATTTCTGTATAGGTTCCTCTAGTTTGCTTACGATCTTATGATCATCTCTTGTTTCTCTTTTATATCTCATCTATTGTACATAGAGGTGTCACTAGTCAAGTGTCTAGGGGGGGGGGGAGTGAATATGCTTGACCGACTGGCTGGTCATTTTTATTTTTATGATGACCAATTTGGTTAATATTGCTATAAAGTTACTTAAAGTACCTGCTTGTAACATCTCTTTTCAAGAAAGCAATATTCGCTTTATAGATAGCTTGCATACATAAAAACTGCGTAAATGAAACGAAAATTTGATCCAATATTTGGTCACCCACAAACTAGAAAGCCGGGTAATAATTCCCCATCATATTTCATCTACTGCAAAATAGAGAGCCTTGTTATTATTCACAATCAATGTAGGAATTTAATCCCTCAAACATGCAACTTAGTCGAGTTACGCCGTCTTCTAACCAGAGTCATGTAAAGGTTTTGAATGTTATATAGGCTAATGGAAGGACCATGGTGAGAGCTCATGAAGCTCAGACAAGTTACATCTTGTTTAAACCTGAATTATGCAAAGATTCTGAATGTGATGTGGTTGAAGATCGATGTGGGTCAGTGGCCTACCTGTTACCCACGACAATGTTTTAGAAGAAAGATAGACTTGTAGTACCTTCTTTAAATTGAAAGTATGTAAAGGCTATCAGTGTGTATGATTTGAAGCACAAACGGGGCCCGTGGCTCCCCCAACACCAGCCTCCAATTGATAGTACCCCTGAGTTCTAACATGGATCTTTATATTGGCCTCTTTGTATGATACAGACGATCCTAGAAGTTTGGGAGAGATTCATTTAATTTTAAATCCAAAGTCCTGGCGTCCTTTTCAAGAGGTGTATCCTATCAGAGCGCCTTTTATCAGAGAAGGACATGTCTTATGTAGTAAAAGTCAGCCACAGAGGGATATTTAATCTGTTGTTTTCCAGCGTCGTTGTTTAGAGTGGACGTCCATGGACCGTCTTGAAATAAGTATTTTAATCAGTAAGGTTGAAATATCCAAAAAGGGCCTTTAGGTGCGACATGATAATACTATAGGCTAAAGACCCGTAGGCTTCAATGTCTTACTATCTACTCTTTTTTCCCAAAGGCACTTCACATGGAAAAGGTGGTCATATAAAGTTTGAAGGAGGCTCGTTCGATTTGAAACTGGAATTTTTATTTCCCTTTTTCAAGAGTCAAAAGCGAGCCAATGGTAACCAGCCCAATTTTGAGATAGATATTTTGTTGAAAATAGATCAAAAGTCAAATAACTATGCTTTCAGGTTTGAACCCCCAGCCTTAGGGAATTCATTACTAAGATATAAGGTTTTTATGGAAGGGTCGGTCGTTTAAACTTCATAGGGGACTTCTTCATCGGAAATAAGAAGTTCTAGTGCCCTTTTTAAGAGTCGAAAGTTACCCCAGAGGGCAACCAGCTCCCTCCCTCCACTCCACGTTTTCCCCAAATAGATCTAACCAAAATTTTTAGATAATCATTTTGTTCAAAATGGTCTAAAGAACCAACAGAGAGAAAAATCTCAATGAAAAAAAAAACAAAAAAACTAACGATACTGCGGATAGTGGATAGAAAATACGAAAAATGTAAAACAACTCGGACATTTCGCCTGTATCAAAACAAGGCGTCTTCAGCACGAGAGAAACACGATAAGAACAAGATAAAAAACCAAACTAAAACTAAAAACAAATAAAACCCCCACCAAAAAAAATATACAATTGGCCTGTAAGTTATGTAAGTTACTGATTTTTAATATATATGGTTTTTATGGAAGGGGCGCTTGTATAAACTTTGGAGGAAGCTCAATCAATTGGAAACCGAAAGTTCTAGTTCCTTTTTTATGATTCCAAAATGATCGAAGGGCAACCAGCCCCCCTCCCCACCCGAGGCCCTTTTCCCCTAAATAGATCTGATTAAAATCTTGAGATAGCTATTTCGTTCAAAATAGTCCAAAGGTCAAATAACCGCTTTTGAGTTTGACCCCCCCCCCGCCTGCCCGCGGGGTTTGGGATGTAAGTTACACAAGTTACTTGTCGTTAGCATATAAGTTTTTGTTAAAGGAGTGGTCGTATAAACTTAAGAAGAGGCTCATTTAATTGAATATCAAAAATTTTAGGGCATGTTTTAAGAGTCAAAAGTGATCGGAGGGCAACCAGTCCCATTAACCCTGTGCCCTTTTCTTCCAAATGCATCAGATCAAAATTTTTAAATAATCATTTTGTTAAAAACAGTGCAAAGGTCAAATAACTATGCTCCCAGGGTTGAACTCCCCGTGCCTCCTGGGCAAGAGCTGTAAGTTATGTAAGTTACCCATTGTTAACATGTAAGGACTTTTATTGGAAAAAAGGGCATGTCTGATCCTAGGTCTCCAAAAAGGCTTAGGGTATTAAGGCAAGACTTTAAAGGAAATGTTGAGAGGGATGCCAAACAAAATGAAAACAAACTATATGCTTGCTCGTTGTGAAAAAGGGAATATCAGCAATATTTGAAGAACGAATGAGGGTACTAAGTTGAAATTTTCAAGGTATTTTGAAGAGAGATTGAAGGGCAACCAGCCCCCCTCCCCTCTTTGCCTTTTTTATGTGCCCGCTCTGCTCAAAACTAATCGAAATTTTGGATATCCGTGAGTTTTCCCGAAAAAAGTCACTAATGCCATCTAAAGCTTCTATGCGAGTTCGTCCAATTTGATCCAAAAAAAAAATCCTGATTGGGAATTTTGATTTCATGCTCAGACTTCGCGTAAAATTTAAATTACAGTGCATTATTTTAGTACTGAATGTTTATGTTCCTTGTGTAAGTTTTGGTAGGCCGTTTTCTGCTCTCCTAGTATTTTAATGTACTAACGAAAGACAAAAAAAATTGGTATCACTTCTTAGTTGATATGCAGTTCTATCCATTACCAAATTAAATTTTCGAAATTTGGCGTACAGGATTCTAAAGTTTTAAAATGCGTCGAAATTGGTTGACAACAGTTAAAAAAGGGCAGTTTTCCCATTTTTTAAGCAATTTTGGGTCACTCCCTAAGAAAGAGTCCAAGTAATATTGTAGCTCTGGCTTGGTGAAAGATCTGAAACCAATAATCCAAAGACATTAGTGTCTTTTCCTTTTTGGGAAAGTCAAAGCTACAGGCTTGTCGCAAAATCGCTTGTTTCAGAGGGAACACGTAAAAAAGGGGTAGGTACTGTACTGCACAAGATCATTTTGAAAATTTTGTATTTGCTGCAAACATTAACATGTATTGAGACTGTCTTAGTTAAAAGTATACTGAAATCAATTATCGAAACCCCAAAAAAATTTCCGAGAAGAAATATATTCGTCATATAACAAGTCATAAATTAAAATAACAGACATTGCTGTTAATGAATATAAAAAACATAAAACGAACCGGAATGAACATGAATGATCAAGTCAAGGCAAATAAGAGTTCGGCTGTCGCCTCCTTTCATCTTTCTAAAAACTTAAGCGTTTTTGTGTCTTGCTGAAAATTAAACAGATTCAGGTTCAGGTTCTTTTATTTACAAACTAAATACAGCTACAATATGGGTATGGCCGGCTGAGAGGGCTTTAAAAGATATCGAACATATTTTGATAGTCTTATTTAGGCACTGAATTGCAGATGTATTTATTCACATAGTTATTTGTCTTTAAAATGGATTAATGTTTACCAGTTTACTTCAGCTCAGATTCAACATAAAGAAGAAGGAGTAGCAGCATTTACGTGATATTTGAACAGGACTAACCAAGTCGCATTTCAAGGTGACTTGTTTGATATGGTCAATAAGGTCAAATTTTTCAAGTATTTTTGTTTTTCTGTACATCTAAATATGATTGAAAGTGTCGATAAACGAATTATTTAAGCAGAATAAGTGGGGTATATACAAGATTGGGAACTCAAGTCAGTTCTTCAGAGAAAAGCCAAAAATATCGCAGTGAGTGTTATTTTGGCTTTACTGCCAAATAAGAGTCCTATTTTCTTCTTCTTTTTTTGAGTCTATTGAGTTATATTATACTGCTTGCGTTCCTAATATTTAGTATAAAAAAAAAAAATAAAGAACACAAAAATTAGATAGATTTAGATATAATCTATATCTAATTAGATAGAATCTAGATAGAATTAGATTGAAAAATAAAGATAGACAAAAATTAGAAGTAAGTTAAATGGATTATTAAATACTGTACAGAAAAGAGAATAAAAAACTAAAAAAAGTAAAATAACTTGTAAGAAGCCATTTTTTTTAATAACTTAAAAGAGTGGCACCTTCGAGCTGATTCAGGCATCATATTCCACCCAATTTAAGTCGCTATTACAGGTTAAAGCTCAGTTGGATTTGACTACTTACCACAATACTGTCTGTTGTGCTAGTTCTTTTAATCCAACTGAAAGTTTTATTTCTTTTAAAATTTCTTACTGCTTTATTGATTTATTAAACTTTCTAGATATTATTTTTATTTCATTTATTAAATTTTATTAAAGTATAGCGGGTCCGCACGCCTAATGTGTTAGGTACAATTATTCTGCATATTATGTATTAAGAATTGTTTTCTAACTGCACACTGTCCAAATACTCCCCCCCCCACTCCCAAAGGTGCAAATATATAGCCCAAATTATATATTTTCTACCTATTATGTCACTTCTCTTTATCTTGTTTCACGCTAAGCTGAAAGAAACTTACGAAAATAACGGTTTCTATAATGCGTCAATGAATGAACAACTTGAGTGGTTGGGTGTTTATCAGACAAGTACTATTTTATTTTATATGCAAATGGCTAGGCATTGTTGTCTAAGAAACTATTCAAAAGTCAATTAGACTGAAAATTTCAAATATAGTCTAACTCAACATTTCTAAACTTAGACTGAATCCAGTCACATAACTTCGTTGCTCTAAAGAATTTGTCTAATGCTACCTAAAAAATATGCTAAAATGGATTGCTTGTGCCTGTATTTGTAAGCTTTGATTTAATTTCCACATCATCTTTTAGAATATTTAAATAGGTTGATTCAAAAATAAATCTTTCATGACTTAAAAAACTGGACGCTTAATTATCTCTTTTTTGTGCTGTAAAATAGATTTTTTTTTTCAGACAAACACACAAATCAAATTTTGGAATCTAGTGAAAATTCAATCCTTACTTAGAACTTTAAGAAATGGAGAAATCGTTGAAGTTTGTTTCAAACAAAATTCAAAGACCAAAAAATGTAAGGCAAGCAGTTCGATTGAATGAATTTCTTTAAAGTTACGCATCATAAAGCAAGCATCATCCCAGAGAGGCTCCTCTTGGTCTATTAGGATAGAATGGGTATAGAAGTGTCAAAATGGCTTTATTAAGTCTCCAAATAATGTATTTTTAATCCATTATTTCACCGCTTTAGAAATAGATTTGGAATTGAAGTTTTAATCCTTGTTCCTGTGTATTAGAACGGTAATATACGAATGGACTGTTTGCTTAAAGCACCCATATACGCATGTTCAATAAGTTATGCAGAATGGATATGACCTCCCGTATAGTAGGTACCCTGACTATAGTGAACGACATAAAACCCAAGAAGTGATTAGAACATTCGTCTGAGAGGGGGGGGCCGGGCTCCAATGCTAGAGACACCTATGTTGGTTTATTTTATCATCTATCCCAGAAATTTAGTGTAGGAATCTGGAAGAATTAACAAGATATTCCTAACTTTTAGAAGTACGTTCCCTTTGTGTGTAAACATATAAACTGGGGGATGGTGTATCCCTCAATCAATAGAACTAAAGACGACAGAGATTTTAATCATGTTTTCTTCTTAAATTGGAAGAAATGTTCGAAGTACACCGCCATTTGTTGAAGAGCAAGACGCATGAAGGTATCCTCCGGCTCTGATAGTATGAAGAATGAAACATCCAGTATGGAGTATCTGATGAATAGCTGTGTTAGATACTGCATGCCCCTTTTTAGTGGTCTCTCTTGGATGGTATTCCCGAATCAGGGAAATGACTAAAGAATTACTTAAAAACTCCACCATCTCAGCTCTAAGGAACTAGAGCTGTGAATCAAGCTATAAAGAAAATAGAGGTAAATACATGTAACTGATTTTATAATGTGTGTACATACTTATTGGAAATGCTCGAGGTACAATTTCCTGATTACCAGTTTTGGTGGAGCTCGTAGTCGGTTTCTGTAGACTTGACTCACAACAACTGATTGTAGAAGACACATTTTTTTGCCTAGAAGGCACGCATTCATACAGGAAAAAGACGAGATTTGCCATTGAAAATAGTAGAGAATGCTGTCGAGCTTAAAATGCGAAAATCTAAGAGAAATTTGTGTATTTAGATCCTAAGCCTAGACCTGAGCCCAGCTTCTTAGAATTTCCTAAAGATTCGACATTTGTAACTTTTGTAAGAGGGTTTATTCTGTCACTTTCGTGTTTAGATTTCGTTTGTGATGTATTTAAATTATTTTGCGTAATATTACATTCTGTGTTAAGTTATTTTACCGTTTTAGGAATGATGAAATAGAGATGAAGAAATTGGCTGAGGAGCGTCGACGAGAAAAAGAAGAAGAAAGACAAGCTCGTGAACGTGTTCGAAAACAGATTGAAGAAGATAAATTGGCGAGAAAGAAGAAAACTGATGAAAAGGAAGTTATGTCTCCAAAGCCTCAACCGATGCCTCAAGACCCAAAGGATTACAAACAAGCAATAATTCAAGTAAGTGACTACGGGAAATAGTACAGGGTACTAAAAAAAACTCATTCAGACAAAGAAAAGTGCTAAAGGAATTACGAAAAAAAAATGCTAGGATGAAAATCGTATAAATATTGACGCAAGTGTTTAACTTAGTTTCCTAACTTAGTTACTTCGGTGCTGATATAAGAATTCTGGGGGAGATAAAGGGGCTAACCTGCAAATTGGGGAACAAAACATAAAAATCCCCTTACCCCCGTGGAAACGGTCTTGGCTACAGGGAAGCTTTTTAGTGTGTCTGTTGAGGGTGGGGTTGGGATGACACTAGTGTCAATATAACACAAAATCCTCTTTATCAATTTCTTTTACATGATTCACTCCCCTACATAGGGATTTGACGCATGGTGAAGGTATTACCTATTGGTTCTTGACAAGACAGGGGGAGGGACCCCCTAATTTTTGCTACTGCTAATATAAACAAAAAAAATTCTTTTTTCAATTTTTATATATGTCGCCCCCCTCCCACCTAAGAGGATTTGACACGCGATAAGCGTATTCAGGACCCTAAAGAATTTTTGCTAGCCAGAGAAGTGTCTGAATATTTCAAGATTCTGAACTGGTTTATATATTGTTGGTCTTCTAGGGGGGGGGGGGGGGGTGTTGGCTTGGGTGGGCGTATGCCCTAACCGATTCCCGTGACCCCCCTTCCCGCCCCAATACTCTTTTTTTTTTTTTATAAATGTGGAACAAAAATGAATGTGATAGTCAAGGCGATTTCGTTTCTTGTATCACCTATAGTTTTATCACTATATGTAGTTTTTGTCACATACAATTTGGGTATGTGAGCTGAGGTGGTGAGGGAGAACATTGGGTCTCTTACCCCCTCCCCCTGTATATCCCCCGTGCCTCTTGCTGAAATACATGAAGTTTTTTATTTATTTTCGAAATGAGTTACTATGCTTTTGAAATAATTTGCCTGATCGTCCGTTATTTTTTTTCAGAAACTTGCCCCAATTGCTTCCACAGACTCATGATGCTTAATTGCTTATGCTTATAGAATCAAAAAGGGTTCTTAAATATCGAGTATTGGAAGAAAGAGCCCATGATCTTTCTTCTGGCAAAAAAAAAAAAAAAAAAAAAAAAAAAAAAAAAAAAAAAACAGAATTCCACATTTTTTTAGGTGGGAGATTGGAACCTCTAAGGTGGGTTTTCCTGATACGGTGTGGGTTTATGGTGTGATTTTCATTAGGATGCCATGGCTTTTTGGGACTGTTTACTCCCTTTATCAAAAATCAGGCAAATTTTCTCAGACTATGTATCATGGATAGAAAAAGTACCTGCAGTGCTAGCATGGGGAGGGGGGTATATGTCCGGAATTATGTTTCACGTATAATTGCAACATCTTAACATCTTCTGAAGAGAATGGTGCGTTTTGTTTTCTTCTTTCAGATAAGTAAATTTAATTTATGGTATATCCAAATCCGGGGCTCTTTTTGGAGCACCCTGGAAATTGGATATTTAAATAAGAGTAACAAAGGAGGATTAAAAAAAAGTTGTTTTTTGAAGCCTGTAAAAAGAAAGAATAAAGTCACTGGCAATAAAATATACAATTATGTTTTTCTTTGTTGAAAATATTGAACTTCTAATTGCACAAGCCAGCTAATACGGATCTGAAACATTTAAGTCAATTGTAGGAAATGTTTATATAGTTTGAAAAATTTTTTGGGTTTTGTGTCCTTTCTGTTGAATTTTCAGTTGTTCGTTTTATTTTACATTTTGTTGTTATCTTTGTTGCTCCTGATCAAGGATCCTGTTCTTAGGTGTCAAAATGCTCAGCGTTCTTTCCACTTCATTGAGTTTTAAATTCTCCTTTTATGGTCATTTTTAGTTTTTTTTTAACCTTAACGTAGTTTTTAGAAAATTCGTTTTTCTTCTCTCTCTTGTTCTCTTTCTTTTCTCTCTTTTACTCTCTTTCTGTCTCTATCCCTCTCCATCCTTTTTACATCTTTGCTTAACGATAATGGTTTTCTTGTGCTCTTTCTCTAGCCTTCCTCCCAGCTTTAAAATATCTTACTTGTAGGTTCGACTTACAGATGGAAGTACATTGAAGCAAATCTTCAACGCAAAGGAGCCACTTTCTGCTGTTAAGCTGTATATTGATTTAAACCGTAAAGATGGAGATTTTCCTTATAAACTTATGACAACGTTTCCTAGAAAGGTGTTTACTGAGGAAGATTATGATACACCTTTGAATATGTTAGGTCAGTATCTTAGCAATCAACAATGTTGCATTACTGTCTAGAGAAAATTCCACACGGTTATTTTATTCGTTTTCTGCTTCCAATGGTAAATTTTTCAAACTGGGAGCTTGTTTTTAAGTTTAAGTTAATTTTTTTTATCGATTCTTTTATTTATTTTATATATCTTTATTATATATCATTATATTTTCAAATTTACATTTACAATTTAAGTTTACATTTTAAAATTTAGCTGGTCGGAAAAATATTTTTTTGAGCTCTGATTGGAAACTGAGGCGAATTCAGTGTTCCTTCACATAACAAAGTTTTTGTTTGTAGCGTATATCATAATTTCGTGAAATTATATTGGGGAGATGGATAGATAAACTTGTTATCCGAAAACTTGCCAAATTACAAATCACAGACAACAAATACCGAGCGTTTTGTTTAATGTCGAATAACTGAAAATAAAGTTTCTTAACGGACGTATCAGCTACAAGCAAAATAGCTGTAAAACTGGATAATTAAAAATAAAATGTGAAAAGTTAAGTCTGTCAAGTGAATCGAAGGGGAAATATTAAATAAAACTAAAACTGAATAATTAGTTCAAAATTTCCCGTTTTTAAAAAACTTAACTATATACAAAAAAAAACTAAATCAAATAATGGACGTTTTAATTTAACGATAACTTTTAGAAATAAAATGTAGCATGAAAATCCCTTGGACCTTGTAGTATTGCAAATGAATGTTGTGTGAATGGGGATCTGTTGACTAGTTGCTGACTAATTTGTTGACTAATTGCATGATTGTGATTAAAGTCTTCTAGCCATTGTTGGAACCTCCCGTAACGATAGATAAATTTTTGGTGCCTACTTCGACAAAATAAACAGAAATACTGCCATTCTCCTTTTCCAGTTTGTACTTGTGATCCAATTTTTTTTTTTTTTTTGGAACAATATTTCTAGCCTATTTAACAGAGCCAGACACAATCCTAATCGGTAAACATGCATAGAAGGTGAAGAGGTAAAGCTTGCACTTTAAAATTTGGCAAGAAAATCGAAAAGCACCTATTATTTGCCTTCTTTCACTGACTTTTACCTGTCACCATAGGCATCTCCCGCCAGTGGGGGTGGATGGGGGAAGGCTGAAATTTAAACTGGTTAAGCCTTTTGACCATTTTTTATTCTCGGAGCTATACAATAATTTGGAGATATTATCTTGGACATCTCTTTTGGACCCCTACCCACAGTTTATATAATTATCCAGTATGATCATTCCCTATCTCACCCATTATAAAAACCCGGACCGAGGTGCAAGTGCTCCGAAGAACGTAAAAACATAAGCGGCATTAGATCTTTTCACGGGTAGACAAGTCAGACGCGAAACAATCGGAAATAAGTGGAAACCCGCTATTACGAATAATGCACTTTGTAATCATTTCTCATTGAAAGACGCAAACACACTGATCAATAAGTGAACAAATAAGTGGGAGGAGCTTTTTGTTCGCACCGAGAACGAAGACCAGAAATGATCTGCGATAAACTTACTGGATAATTCTATAAACTGTGCCCCTACCATTTAACACTTATTGCTTTCAGTCAGACCTTTAAACCGAATAAAGAGAATCTGAATGTAGAGAATATATCGCCCTAGCTTACCTCAATACCTCAATAACGCCCTAGCTTGTCCTTCATTTTTCTTTGTATATGACGTTTTAATGGTTTACAGTTACTTTACTACTTCACTGTTTTGCTGTCTTACCTTAATATACAGCACATTTTTGTTACGGTTTCCGCTAGGAAGTTACGCAACTCTTTCATTTTTTTTCTAATTTTTCAATTAATAAGATTGTTCTATTCTTTAATTAGTTTAAAAACTCAAAACGAACAGAATTTATAATAAATAGCCGAGTGAAACTCAAAACCAGTAAAGATTAACATGAATAGGGCTGATAAAGCCCATGCCTTCTCAAGACCAGAACATAACTTGTGCTTTACTGAAAACAAAATACGTTTTAAATGTTTTCATTTGTTTTTACTTTCATAAATAAAAAATTATCAAAAATTTAGGGAATAAATATCAGTATATTCTCACAATCCATGGTCATTCGTTTTTTTGTTTCTTTTTTTCAGTAAATCGCAAATTATGGTCTTGTCTTGAGAAGGCATGGGGGTTATCAGCCCTACTCATGCAAATTTTTTTTTCGTTTTGAGTTTGACTCGGCTATTAATTGTAATTTCTGTTCGTTTTGAGTTTCAATTACTTATTTAGTGATTTGTGATTTGATAGTGATCTGTGGTAGTTTTACGCTTGGAAGATTATTTGACTTTGTTTCTGCTCATTTTTAGCTTAATGGAGCTCTATTTTTCTTTGGAAAACTTGTTTTGTGGAAAAAGTTTTTTAAATTAATTTCTGTTTATTTTTTGTTGACATAGTCTTTTTCACATTTTTAATGTTTTACATCTTTTCTGTTTTTTTTTTTTCTACAAGAATCCATAGTTTGGGTTGCTAAGTGTGTGTTGGAGAAACTTTTCAATAATTTTTAATCCTGACACAAACAGTATTTTTGAATCTAATTTTGTAACTCCTGAACTTGACCTGAAAAATAAAATTTATTATCATTCCCAAAAGATTATATCTATGCTCTTTGACAACCTGGATACACTTACACTCTTTTTATTTATTTAAATTGTAAGTGTAGAAGTCGTAATAATGGTAGCCCCAAAAGTTTCAACTTAATACCCCCAGTCGTTATCAATTTACTGCTGAGGTGTCTTATTAGCAACCATAAACACAGTGCCTTTTCATGTAGTTTAAAGCAATATTTAGTTTTAAAGTATAATGGTTTAATTGCATAATTGTGGGGGGTGGACATGCCCAATATCCCTAAAGGCCTAGTTGCTGGAGCATTCTACTATGCTGAACAAAATGGCTGTATCAAAGTAGTTGTTGGAGCAATAGTATTAGTAGAAGTAGTAAATGTTGCAGTAGTAGTAGTATTAGTAGTAGTGTGCACATATTGCCTTTCGGTCAATTGATCTTCCCCTTTAAATGTTCTCTGAGAGTTCCAATTTAGTACACAAATCAGCTCTTAAGATATGCTATTTTGGCAGTCTAAATGCATAGTGTCTTTTCAGTTTGAATTTGTCATGAATATTCTCTCAAATTTTACCTTCATAGACTTAACCTTAATAGTGGTATTATCACAGTAGTTTCAGTGGTAGTAGAAGTAGTTGCAGTGTTAGTTTTGTATTAGTAGTAGTAGTAGCAGCAGTATTAATAGCGGTAGTAGCATGTGCAGAGTGCCTGTTGGTCAGTTCAACACTGGTTTCATGGTGTCCCGGAAGTTTTACCTTGACACCTTAAGCTGTTCCAAAAATATTATTGATGTGCGCTTTTGATCTTCCCCTTTAAGTATTCTTCTGAAGTTTCAACTTAATACCCAAATCAATTCTTGAGATATGAACTTTTGACAATCTGCATGTGCATAGTGTGTTTTGATATAGTTCGAATTTCCCCTCATTGCTCTGATCAATTTCCACCATGATATTCTTAACCTTAATTGTACTAGTATCATAGTAGTAGTGGCAGTAGTAGGAACAGTTGTAGTAGTATTAGTGTATTACTATTAGTAGCAACAACAGTATTAATAGCAGCAGTAGCAGGTACATTTTGCCTTTTGATCAGCTGAGCATCACACTCATGATGCCCCTGAAGTTTCTTTTTGACATGATAAGCCATTCCAAAACTATTGCTGATACGCCCGTATCAGCAATCTGTATACACATAGTATGTTTTGATTTAGTTCTACTTTCCCCTCAATATTTCCTCAGATTTTTTTTCAATATCCTCAGCCCTAGTAGTAGTCGCTACAGAAGTAGTAGTTTTAGTGATAGTAGTGGTAGTAGTAATAGTACTTGTGGTAGTCTTAAAGGCAGTAGAAGTAGTAGTATTAGTAGCGTGCAAATATTTCCTTTTTGGTTAATTGATCATCTCTTTTATAATTTTCTGAAAATTCCAAATTAATATGCTGAATCATTCCTGAGTTACACGGTTTTGAGAACCCATAAACACATAATATGTTTTGTTTTAGTTCAGCACTCCCCTCAACATTCCCTGAAAGACTCATCTTAATGCCCTTCGTATCTTGGGAAAGTAGAAGTCGAACATGCATACCTTTTCTCAATAGCATATACTATATGTAAACAATGAACAAATTGCATAGCTTGCAGCCCTTGTCCTGAGGCCTCAGGGATGGGGAGGGGGGGTTGGTCACATCCCCAGAGGTATAATTACTGAACTTTTCAACAATGTTGAAATAAATTGATGTCTCAGAACTTTGTTGGATGTTTTGGAAATGATGGGAGGAGCGGGGATGACTGCTCTAAAATCACTTTGACTCTTAAAAAGCGCACTATAACTTCCAATTTAAAATGAGACCCATCTGAATTTGATATTAGAGCCCATTCTATAAAAAACTTATATGCCCCCAGTGCATAACTTAAAGCCCTTGCCCTGGGGGATTGTTTCAACACTGGAGGCATTGTTATATGTTTTTTGGACTATTTAAAAAAAATGCCATCGCACAATTTTGATCAGATGCGTTTGGGGAAAAAAGGGGTAGTTTGGTGGGGGTGGGGGCTAGTTGATCTTCATCACTATTAACTCTTGAAAGGGAACTAGAATTTACAATTTCAATCATATGAGCCACCGCTAAAGCTTATGCAGCCATCTCTTTCATAAGAACCGAAAATACCTCAGGGACATAACTTATCACCCTTACCCTTGGACTCTGATAGTTTGCATAAACCATAAAAGCCTTTTTGTATGATCTTTGGACTATCTGGAAGAAATGGACTGTCTCAAAATTCTTATTGGATACATCTCGGGAAAACACGACCTGTGTGTGTGTGTGGGGGAGGGCTAGCTGCGCTCTGATCACTTAAAAGGGCACTAGAACTTCTGATTACTAGTCCAATGAGTCTCCTCCAAAGCCCATACGACCACACTTTCTATAGGAACCTTACATGCCCCCAGGGCATAACTTACAACCCTTGCCCTGAGCTGAAAGGGGGAGGATATCTTCCTAAAATACATAATTTCCAGACCCTCAACTACGGTGAACAAAATTGTTATTTTCAAATTTTCATTTGAGATGTTAAGGGAAATGATGAGTGTAGAGGGGAGGGCCTGGTTGCTCTCAAATCACTTCGACTCATAAAAAGGGCACATTAGCTTCCAACTTTAAATCAAAAGAGCCCTATCTGAAGGTTATACGACCGCCTATTCCATAAAAACCTTGTATGCCCTCATGGCATAACTTGCAACCCTATCTTCATG
This sequence comes from Artemia sp. Qi Xiang Cuo, assembly GCF_049724085.1. Taxonomy (NCBI): domain Eukaryota; kingdom Metazoa; phylum Arthropoda; class Branchiopoda; order Anostraca; family Artemiidae; genus Artemia; species Artemia sp. Qi Xiang Cuo. Next base: position 62,803,125 of record NC_142800.1, read on the forward strand.
GCGCTGGGGGTTGTGTCAACCCTAGAGGCACTATGTTATGTTCTTTGGACTATTTTGAACAAAACAGCTATCTTATAATTTTAATCACATTTGTTTGGTGAAGAGGGGTTTTTGGGGGGGGGGGGGGCCAATGTGCCCTCCATCACTTTTACTCTTAAAAAGGAACTACAACTTCTAATTTTCAACCAAGTGAGCCCTTTCTAAAGTTAAAAAACCATCCCTTCAATAAAAACTTCAAATGCTATGGTGGCAAAACTTACAATTCTTGTCCCCAGGCTCTGTTAGCTTGTCAACCCCAAAAGCCTTGTTATATGATCTTTGGACTATTTTGAATAAAAGGACTGTCTCAAAATTTATATTGAATGTGTTTTGGAAAAACACGACATCTGGGGGGGGGGGGGGGGCAGCTGACCTCTGTTCACTTTGACTCTTAAAAGGGCACTAGAAATTCCGATTACCAATCCAATGAGTCCCATCCGAAGTATTTACGACCACCCTTTCTATAAAAGCCTTATATGCCCCCAGGGAATAACTTACAACCCTTGCCGAGAGCTGGGGGGGTGGGGGTTTCTTCCTCAAAGACATAATTTCCGGGCCTTCAACTACAATGAACAAAATTGCTATCTCCAAATTTTGATTGGATGTATTTGGGGAAATGATGAGATGGGGGGGGGGCTGGTTGCTTTCAAATCACTTATGGCTCTTGAAAAGAACGCTATAACTTCCAAATTTCAAATCAAATGAGAACAATGTGAAGTTTGTACGACCACCCATTCCATACAATCCTTATGTGCCCCAAGGGTATGACTTACAACCCTATCCCAAGGGCACTGGGGGGTTTTGTCAACCCTAGAGCCATTGTTATATGTTCTTTGGACTATTTTGAGTAAAACACTGTCTCAAAGTTTCAATCAGATGGGTTTGGTGAAAAGAGGGATAGTCGAAGGGGAGGAAGGGGCTAGCTTTCCTCCATCACTTTTGACTCTTTAAAGGGAATTATAACCTCCAGTTTTCAACCCAAGTGAGCCTCCTATAAAGTTTATAAAACCGTCCCTTCCATAAACCTTAAATGTACCAAGGCCATAACTTACAACCCTCGCGCCAAGGCTCTGGGGGTTTGTTTCAACCCCAAAAGTCTAGTTATACTACATTTGGACTATTTTAAATGAAATGGCAATCTCAAGATTTCTATTGGATGCATTTCGGGACAGTACGACGTGTGTATGTGTGTGTGGGGGGGGGGGGTAGCTGCCCTCCGATAATTTTGGCTCTTAAAAAGGGTATTAGAGCTTCTGATTACTTTTCCAATGAGCCCCCTCCAAAGTTTATATGACCACGCTTTCTATAAAAACCTTATATGCCCCCAGGGCATAACTTAGAACCCTTGTCCTCGGGGCTGTGGGGGGCTGTCATCCTCAAAGACGTAATTTCTGGACTTTTCAACTACGTGGAACAAAATGGCTATATCAAAATTTTGATCGGAAGTTTTTGGGGGAATGATGGGCGTGGAGGGGGGCATTTGCCCTTCTTTCACTTTCGACTATAAAAAGGGCACTAGTCCTCTCAATTTCCAATCAAATGAGCCCTTTTTGAAGTTTCTATGACAGTACTTTCTATAAAAAAAAACCTTGTGCCCCCAAGGTATAACTTACAACCCTTGGCCTGGGGGCTATGGGGGGTTGTCATCCTCAAAGACATAATTTCCGGACCTTTCAACTACGTTGAACAAAATGGCTATCTCAAGATTTTTATCGGAAGTGTTAGGAGAAAAGATGGGCGTGGGCATTTGCCCTCAATCACTTTTGACTATTTAAAAGGGCACTGGGCCTCTCAATTTCCAATCGAATGAGCCCTTTTTAAAGTTTCTACGACAACGCATTCTATAAAAACCTTAGGTGTTCCCAGGGCATAACTTACAGCCCTTGCCCTGAGGGCTTTGGAGGGGTTGCCATCCTCAAACACATAATCCTTGGACCTTTTTACTACGCTGAACAGAATGACTATCTCAAAATTTTGATTGGATGTGTTTGGGGGAATGGTGGGTGTGGGAGGGGGTTAGTTGCCCATCAATCAATTTTGACTGTTAAAAAGGGCACTAGCCCTTTCAATTTCCAATTGAATGAGCCCTTTTAAAATTTTATACGACAATTCCTTCGGTATGTAGTGCCCTGGTCTAAGACCAAAAAAAAAGAAAAATAATAATAATACATTGTGCCCACATCGCTCTTTACTTAGGCTGCGCTATTGCACTGCCTATGATATTTCTCGTTCTAATTTCTTCTTATGTTCAGATGTTGTTCTTTGTTGGATTAATTAAAAAAAATATTTTCCACAAAATAAGTTTTTCAAAGAAAAGTACAGAACTCCATTAAACCAAAAAGGAGCAAAAATAAAATAATCTACCAAGCGTGAAACTACCACAAATCAGTATCGATAAATAAATGAAACAAACAACGAACAGAAATTAGAATAAATAACCGAGTCAAACTCAAAACAAGCAGAAACTAATATGAGCAGGCCTCAAAACCCTTATGTCTTCCCAAGGCCAGAACATAATTTGCATCTTACTGAAAAAATATAAATGTTTTTACTTTTATAACTTTAATAGATCAAATAATATTAACATTTGATTAATAAATATCATTATATGTATATTTAACTGACAATGCACATTCATTTGTATTTTTTTTAGTAAAGTTCAAATTATGTCCTGGCCGTGGGATGGCATAGGGGTTTGAAGCCCTACTTATGCTAATTTCTGCTCGTTTTGAGTTTGACTCGGTTATTTATTGTAATTTCTATTCGTTTTGGGTTTCATTTATTTACCGATGCTAATTTGTGGTAGTTTCACGCTTGGTAGATTACTTGATTTTATTTTTGCTCATTTTTTGTTTAATGGAGTTCTTTACTTTTCTTTGAAAAACTTATTTTCTGGAAAAAGTGTTTTTTAATTAATTTCCGTTCGTTTTATGTTGACATGGTCTTTTCAGGGAAAAAGAAATAATAGTTTAAATCTTTTCGTTTTTTTAAGACTTTATAGTTTGGCCTGCTATTTGTATGCTGGAGAAAATTTTTCAGCAATTTTTAACAACATACACCCTTTTAAAAATCTTGACACAAATAATAGTGTTTAATTTAGTTTCATACCTCCTCTAGTTGACCTGAAATAGTAAACTTGATACCATTCAAAAAAAAAATCTATTTACTTTCTTTGATAGCTTGCATACACTCACGCTATTTTGATTTGGCTAAATTTTAAGAGCAGAAGTAGCCCCGAGAGTTTGAACATAATACCCTCAGTCGTTCTTGGGATACTGCTGAGATGCCTTATTGAGAATTAGCATTAACACAGTGCATCTTGGTTTAATGTTAATGCAATTTTTAGTTTTTATAAATAATGGGAAAAGGGGAGGGGGGGGGTGGGTGGGGGATTAGTTGCCCTTCAATCGCTTTCAATTTTCAATTTCTATTTTCAATCAAATGAGCCCTTTCGAAGTTCCTACGAAGTCGATACAAAGTGCCCTGGTCTAAAAAAAAAAAAAAGAAAAAATAATAATACATTGTATCCCCATCACTCTACTATAAAAATGTCATGCCTTCCAATTACTTTCAACTATTAAAAAGGGCACTAGCCCTTTCAATTTCCAATCGAATGATCACTTTTTGAGTTTCTACGTCAACGCTTTCTATAAACACCATATATGCCCCCTGGGCTTAAATTACAACCGTTGCCCTGAGGGCTGTGAGGGGGTGGTCATACTCTAAAAAGTAATCTCCAGAACTGCCAACTACGTTGAACAAAATGGTTATCTCAAAATTTTGATTGGATATGTTTGAGGAAATGGTGGGCGTGAGAGGGGGGTTAGTTGGTCTCCAATCACTTTCAACTATTAAAAAAGGCACTAGCCCTTTCAGTTTCCAATCGAATGAGCCTTTTTGAAGTTTGCTACGACAACGCTCCATAAAAACTTTATATGCTCCCAGGGTATAACTTACAACCCTTACCCTGAGGGCGGGGGGATTGTCACCATAAAAGACATAATTTCCAGAACTTTCAACTACGTTGAACAAAATAGTTATCTCAAATTTTGATTGGATGTGTTTGGGGAAATGGTGGGAGTGAGAGAGGGTTTACTTGCCCTCCAATCACTTTCAACTATTAAAAAGGGCACTAGCCCTTTCAATTTCCAATTGAATTGGCCCTTTTTGAAGTTTCTACGACAACGCTTTCTACAAGAAAAAACAACCATTTCTACAACGCTTTCTACAACCATGGAATGATTCAGAAGGTGAATTTCATTTTAAGTATTAGAAAATAGACATCCTTAGTCTGGTCTTTAATGTGTGGACATAGATATGCCAGTACGGAAGAAAATCAGTATAATCTGGCTGAAAAATATTTTTTAAATTAGAACTCCTTCCTCTCTCGACAAAAATCAATGCAATCTCTTATTCTTCTAAAGAGTTATGTACTGTATAGTCATGAGACTAAGTTTTCACTTATGCACTTCCTCTGTTATGGCAAATACTTCGTTTAATTCTTAGTACGGGAGTATTTATACTTGTCCTTTTATCTGTCTGATAACTATTACAGTTATAATCTTAGGTACCAAGATTCTCTCCATAGTCAGATAATTTCTTCCAAACGGTGGGGTTGGGGTTGTAAAAATTGCCAAAAACAAAGTTTTTACGCCTTGGAGACTCCTAGGACCAATGATAAAGGACGGATGGATAGACTAGTGGTAAATGTGCCTTTTAAATAAATTATGAATGCATATAAGATTGCCGAAAAGTTAGAAGCAAATAAGGTGAATAATTCTCTGGTAAAATCAAATCGTCTTATAAGTCATTATGGTCTTATCCAGTAGGTTTTTGAAAGTAATTGAATGTATCTCTTAGGCTTACCTCTGGAAATCTTTATGGATCAGAATATGAAATTTTGGATTTATTCAGTTCATCCCTGGACAAAGAGAGCTTTATTTGACAAAAAAATTTTGGGGGTCACTTGAATTAGTCTGCAAATACCTTGAATAGGTTCAATTTCTGTTGTGTGAGTTCTGTTGAGTGACTACCATTTTTGCTAAATGAAGAATAACATGTTCTTTTTGTTTTCTTTCTAGACCTTGTTCCATCAGCTGTGCTTGTAGCTTCCAAGATTATGTGAGAATGCTTATTATTCTTTTTCTTCTCTTAAAACCTTTTTCTATTATAATAAAAATTAATCGGTAATGTCTAGTAGAGTGACAGTCTTCATATTCAAGTGAAGAATACATTTCTATTCACAATTCAAGCTTAGAAGCTGACATCCTTCAGCAACCAGACTGTATGAGAGGGCTCGTCGGGCTGCTGAATATGATAGAGATGACCATGCAGAAGAAGTGACCCCTAATTCAAGCAGGTGATGGATATTTCGAGTTTTAAAAATTGTAATGCCACGTGCCATTTTTGGGAGTTGTGATATTTGATTCCGAAAGAATCAATTATCTAATCTAGATAGTTTCGTAAACCACATTGGCCTTATACAGCCCCCACATTCGTTTTTCTTCTCTTTTGTGTTTTGTAATGGCAGGCTAATGTGGTTTACAAGATTATCGTCATCATGCTTATGGGGAGCTGGCTCTTACTATGGCTTCTACCAAGGCTGTTACTACATTCGTATCTCTTCTTAGGAAAAAAGCGAGTCTCATCAATCAACAACATTTTCTGCATCAGAACCATATTTTACCCAAGTCAATGCACTTGGGTAAAATACGTACCGAGTACATATAGGCTTTAATATTTTGAATCATGTTACAAATGATTGTAAAACTAAACTTTACTGGTTTAATCAAGACATTTTCATATTAGAGCTAGAATTGTTGTCCACACTTTCTTATGCTGACTTTCATCAAATTAAGGTTTTTGCTGAAAATTATTTTCAAATTCACTTTTAAATGTTTAAAAAAAGGCTTTCTGGGAAATTCCACCGTCTGAGACTCTTGAAATTCACTAATAACCCATCTTACACTCCAATAATATATCCTGGTCTAGCAGTGATTAATCTTAGCTCTAAAACGCTAACGGCAGAAGATAATCAGACTCTATCAAAAGGACTACTTCCTCTTTTGACAGTCTTAAATCCCTTAACTGAAGCAAAAGTGGACTGTTAACCGTTCACTTAACAAGGATCGCTCCAGAATATTTACAAAAACAGATAAAGATAACATTGTGGTTGTGATGGATTCCGACAACTATGATTGGAAAGTTCCCCAATATGCTCAAAGAATTCCCCATCCGCACTACCTTAAAGGATGTTTAGGGGGATAACTGTATAAATTTAATTATGAATCTGAATTTTCGGACTTACTAAAATCAGATCATTATCTGTTCTGACAAGTTTTTAAATTTGGTTTCGATGGTTGGGGCCCCTGAGAATTTATTCCCTTCTTTTTCCCTTTGTTAGATCAATCATTGATATTTTACAACAAGTATAATGTTCTAGTTCGTATCATTTCATATTTTAAGTACCTGAAGGATCCGAAGTAGCCCGTCGGCGATAACTTGTTTTCATTTTTCTTTTATTTATGTAATTGACCATTGTTTTCCTACCATATTGGTTTTATTAGTTAATGGTTGTATCGGTACCCTTTCAAAATAGGTGGGGACTCCGTCAAATTATCTTCTCCATTGCTTCTTGATTTTCCCGATCACCAGAATTAGAAATCGAAATTCCTGATTTTAGGTACCTTTAAAGTTCTCGGTTAATAAAATTAGCTAGCTGCCGCCGAGAATTTAGATACAAAGATGTGGCCCAACAACAAAGAATCGACTGTAGTAGATGACATTATCTTGGAAAATTATTAAGCAAGGTGAATGACAGTTTCAGGAATGGACTTAAAGCTCGGATCAGGTCTAACATATCACAACCGAACCTACATCAAATGAATATTGTTTTTAAGGCTTCACTTATTTAACACTCGGTAACTTTAAGTTTGTGCATCAAAAGTGCATGGTGTGCCCTTAGAGTCGTCACATGCATCTCTTTTGTCATCCATCGGATCAAAGCAAAATAGTTTTTTTTCAAATTAAAGTAAAAGCGGTATTTGAACTAAACACTAACAGCAACTACGCTTTGTATAAGGAAGCGGGAGTGAGCTGCCCCTCCGTCAAGCCCTTGCTCTTTACGCTGTTTTATATTACTTAACTAAAGCCATTTTTGGGTGCAGCAAATACAGTCAGTGGATATTTGCCAGTGTTTTATTCATTGATTATCTTTCAAAACATTTGAATTGAGAAAGTTAGCGTTTGAAGCAAATGCCCATCAATAAGCCCTTTCGTTCTTGAGGCATTGCAGAAACCACTCTTTAATCTCAAATCCATTGCCCTTGTTCAAAAGCATCCGTGCTTAAAATGCTAGGAAAATAATTCGTAATTTAGCGTAAAGAGTGAAGGGTTGGGAGGGACAACATTAGTACTAAAGGGCGTTTCCATTTATTTCAGATCAATTAGACCGGTCAATTCTTACGGCAGCTATTTTGTATTGGTAGCAGTAATGTGTCCTTTTTTTCTCCTCTGCTAGTGGGCCATTGTAACATAGATGAGAGCAATTTAAAGGCTCATTTGAATGGAAATCGTTATATCTAAGTACTTTTTTAAATGCCAAATATAATTTGAAGCATAAAATTAGTTGAAAGCCACGCTTCCATCCATGTCAAATCAATTAGAAAAGATATGCTAAGGATAGATGCTACAAAAGTGTTAGTTGACAACATATGCAATATGCTACCCATATTTCATACCATAGCTATATGCAGAAGCATAATATAACATTACTTCTGTCTGCTTCTTAAGCCACCTGCATGAAAGATATCGATTTCCATGCTGTGGCAATAAACCCACCAGTGCCTCAACACGGGCGCCAAATCAGCCATGTTTAACTTTGACAAGTTTTTTGAAGAATCTAAATTTGTTTGGATAAAACATCTGTCACCTGTTTGACTCTATGTAAAAATTTTGTTTTGTGATGCAAAAAATCATGTTTGAACTTGTTCAGAAAACAGTATTTCATTTTACTGCATAAAGAGCTCGTATGGAGGCCCCATCATCTCCAAAATTTTCTAGGTTCGAAAATGTATTTTCACATTTCTTTTATCTTTACCTGACGAAGATATACTAGGTACAAAGGTCGGAGCTACTCTGGCACTGTGAAATGGTTTTGGATCTCTGTTCAATCAAAAGCTTCTTCCTTCGTCCCAATCGCCAAATGGGAAATCCTAAATGTACAGCCTCATAGTGGCCTTACGGTGGACCTTTCACAAGTCTGCCTAGCCCGAACAGTGACTGTAAACAGTGATGTTTGGTGAGGGGAGTGACACCCCTCGAGAAAATTATAATCTAGTAAATGACAGCATTTGCACTGGGCTCTGATTGATAGATAACTGTTTTTTTGTTTTTTTTTTGGTGAGTTTTTCGGCCTGAAAATCCCCTTCCTAGCTAAGTTGTGTAATTATAGGCTGCCTCCCGATAATATTATAACATTTGCGGGAATGAATCGGAGGTTTGAAAATGTCTGTGCACGATTTATACTCTTTTTTATAGAAGAGCATCGCCAAGGGTGGAAAACAAAGTTGGGGGGAGGTTTGCGCAAAGCCTCTATTTGTGCTGGGGATCCTATTGACTTCTTGCTGTCCGGCTCAAAGCCGGCTTAAGTGTTTTGTTTAGACTCTTGAAGGTGTATCAGTCCCTGTCCTACACTGGTTTTGGGACCATGCTTTTCCTGAGGCCATAATAATTTCAGTGGTTTAAATAATATGAAAATTACAACTTCGATAGGTATCATGGGAAAAAACTATCGTATTGACATTTTGACTGACGACTTAAGATGTTTCAAATTTGACCTATTAGGAGTTTGAGAGGCATATATCAGGAATAGGAAACATGAAATTCGGTGATATAGAATTTATGTACTTAGGCAGGAGGGATAGTGTTAATAGGCAGGGAGTAGTGCTCATGATGAACAAGGAAGATGCTAAGTCCTGCTTAGGTTTGGTAGGTATTGATAATAGAAAGCCGATTGCTCATTTTATTACTGAAAAGTGCAAGGTATCAGTCATAGTAGTATTCTTACCTGTAGAATCGACTGACTGAGATAATGGTGACTCAGACAGATTTTACTTACGGCTACAGGAACAAACAGATTATCGGTTCTGTTAATAATAGAGTATCATCTAAAATATTTATTTCGGAGGAGGAAGTAGAGACAGTGCTAAAAGGATTTACAAATAATAAGGCTCCAGCTGCTAATAGTGTGGTAATTGAATTTTTTAAATATGATGGTTGTGAAGTTAGACATAAATTACTGAAGATTATGAATATTATTTTTGAAAAGGGGGAAGTATTGATTTTAGGAAAACTTATAAAACTTCTGTATAAGACAGAAGATAGGAGTTAGCGTGGTAATTATGGAGACATTAGCTTAGTTTCTGTAGGTAGCAAATTACTTAGTCTGATGATACTTTTTTGACTTGGAAATGCTGCAGATAAAGTTTTAAGAGAAGAATAATGTGGTCTTACGAAGAGGAAAGGATCCATTGACCGAATTTTCACTCTTAGAATAATAATTGAGAAGTACCTGAGTCATCAGAACCCTTTAGTCCTCAATATTATAGATTATGTTGATTGAGATTATGCTGAACATATGAACGTCTTAGACGAAAAAGTTAGCAAAATAAATGATTTTTTAGAGGTTTAGATAGTTTTGAGAGGCTTTCAAATAGGTCTGAAAGATTGAATTTAAGGAGACTAAGTCGCTAAGACCGGGAAAAAATGGTTGGATAACGAGAAGATCGATCTAGTGGACAACCTCACTTTCTTAAGTAGTATTATTTGTAAAGACAGTATTTGCACCGAAGGTTAAAAGTAGAATAGTCAAATCCCAGGGTGTTTTTGTTTTGTATTTACAGTAAAAAAAAGTTCGGAAGAAGTGGAAGATAATTCTTTGAGCCAAGATTTAAATGTTGGAAGCTAAAGTGGTAACAGTGGCCAAGTATGCTTCTGAAACTTGGGTACTTCAAAAGACAGAGGAGGATTTGTTAGATGTTTTCCAGAAAAATTGTCTATGGATTATTGTGGGTACCCCTCAGACTATCTGTATTTCAAAGAGTAAACTGTAGGAATAACGTGGTTCTATCCCCCTTTCTAGGTCTATAATGAAAGAAAGGTCGAGTTGGTTTGGCCACATTTTGCAGATGAAGGATGAAGATAGCCAAAGATTGTCCTTTCGGTCAAACATCTAGGATCAAACAACAAGCCGGTCGTCCCTGAATGGGGTGGGAGGAGGTCATAAGGGAAATTTAAACATCTTGGGAGGGTGTAAAGAGGGAGGTTTTGAATATATTGGGATGAAGCCGTGTTGGTCTCAGGCAGGTTCATTCTGTAGTGAGTTTTCTGTAGTAGCAGTAGTAGTACTGAGAACCCTGATATTTTTTAAAGGAGCCCCCCCCCCCCCCTACCCACCTCAAAAAGGCTGATTGTTCCTTTTGTTACTGTTTTTTTTCTAGTTTCATTCCTTGGACTTTGAAACTTTATTTTAATTCTATTGAATAATTCCCCTCACTTGTTAAACAAAAGATTTGAAAATTGTTTTTTTTTTTCTGTAAAAAAAAAATTGTATTATATGTTCTTTGCTATTTTCAAAGGGACTAGTGTAATTTGGAAGTGAAAGGTAATAAAGGAAAGGACTAAAGGAAGATCAAAGGGCCCAAGCAAAGTTGAGAGGGTCAAAAAGGACTAAAGAGAGTCCAAACGGGTTGAATAAAGTCTGAAAGGACTGTGAAAGTTGAGAGGGGTAAAAGGAAGTTCAAAACAATTAAAAGAAGGTTAGAAGCAATAAAAACAGTCTTAAGGAATTAGTTGAGAGCAGAGAAGACCAAGGGCGTTAGAAAAACTATGAAGACAAAAAAAGTAAAAGGGACAAAGGACTTTGGAAGGGACGGAAAATGTCGGAAGGGATGAAATGAAGGGACTAAACATTGTTTGAAGACTAAATTGTAGAAAGGACTAAAGGAAGTCTAAATTGAGTAACTAAGGTCAGAAGGGACAAAGAAAGTTGGAAGGGACTAAAGGAATTTGAAAGGGATGGAGAAAGACGAAGGGACAAGAAATTTGGGGAAATCGGAAGGAGCTAAATAAAGTTGGTAAAAACTATGAACGTTGGAAGTTACAAAAGGAAGCTTAAAGGGACGAAAGGATGACAAAGGAGATGTTTTCGAGTATTGGAAGGCATGGAAGGAAGCTCAAAAGGAACAAACACTATACAAAGTTCAGATCGAATGGAAAAAGAGAATATGGCCATTGAGGGAGATCCCGAGGCTCGTATAGAAGCCCGTGCTAGAGAAAGTAAAGCTCGTTGGAAAATTTCTGAGAGTGTTATTTTATCACAGACAACTCATTGGCCATAGGGTCGCCAAGATAATTATCCTACCGATCGATTTTACGAAAATAAGATGCATCAGATCTTAAATTTTTAGGTTGAAAAAATATGCGACCTCAGTGACAAGGGGGGTAGTAGCCCTTCGCAGTAGTAGCCCATCGGCGAAATGGGGAGGCAAAGCCGCCCTGTCTGAAAAAGGAATTGCTTGACGTTCCAGTTTGGAATGTAGAGAATACTGTAAAAAATGGTTTTTTCTTGCCATCTTATCCGGGTTGCAGCGGTAGCTAGCAACTTAGTAAGAGACGATCATGTCCAATGTTAAGAAATATGAAAACCCATAACTCCTAAAAAAACAGAGTCAGATCAAAACAAAAAGTAAACCATTAGAACCGCCTTGTCCAAAACCTCTAAATAGGAAACTTTCTGTCCCTTGGTTTAAACAGCAAGGGAAATATGTTGGCTTGAAAATCAAGAAAAGTGGTAGCTACTACAGCATTCTGCCTAAACGGCATTGTTTTTTTTTCTTTCTTTCTTCCACAGATAGCTTGGCACTGGAACATCGTAGAGAGTTTTTCAATAACTCATTTTAAAGATAATTAGTGGGGTTAAAAAGCTTTTGTAAGTAAAACATATTATTTTTAACATAGAATCAATTCTTAGAAAAACTGCATATTTCATGCTAAAGATTGATCAATGACGTCATAATCGTATTACAGTAAAGAACAAACTTCCAGCCCATAGTGACTAAAATAAGATTGTAATTTCATGCTAAATATTGATCAATGATGTCATAATCGTTGGTTGTAGCCAGGTCGTCTTTTACTATTCCAATTAAGAAAAAGAAATAGGCTTTTTCCTGTTTGTAATACAGTAAGGATTTCAGTGAAAGAACGACAATAATAATCCCCAATGACAGAAATGACGACAGCAGTAATGAAAATGATGATGACGGTGATGACCTCAGGCTCCGGAAAAGTCTAGGGGTCATACGGCTCAGTGTTCTTTCATGATAGTAGACGAGATGAGGTTAGTTTGATGAGAGCCGGTAAGTTGTCGGTAACCTTCTTGATGAGAGTAGGTTTTCGAAGTGGCTAATAATTCTTATATACTACTGGGTAAGGTTGAACTCTCAATCAAGTGCATATTTATTGTGGTATCAATAAAAGAAGTTGTTCTTGGTTTTTGAATTCTTCGTGTACTCTTTAAAATTATATAATTATTTACACGAAAACTCCATTTTGTTTTATACTTTTTTTAGAGAATGTGAAAGATAGGGTTTTATGGTACTATATGCAAAAGAATCGTACCTTAAATATGACGCTAGCTCACAAATAGACAAGAAGAGAGAGAAAATACAAAGTTCAGATCGAATGGAAAAAGAGAATATGGCCATTGAGGGAGATCCCGAGGCTCGTATAGAAGCCCGTGCTAGAGCAAGTAAAGCTCGTTGGAAAATTTTCTGAGAGTGTTATTTCATCACAGACAACTCATTGGCCATAGGGTCGCCAAGATAATTATCCTAGCGATCGATTTAAGAAAATAAGATGCATCAGATCTTAAATTTTTAGGCTGAAAAAATATGCGACCTCAGTGACAAGGGGGGTTGTAGCCCATCGCAGTAGTAGCCCATCGGCAAAATGGGAAGGCAAAATGGAATTGCTTGACGTTCCAGTTCGGAATGCAGAGAATACTGTAAAAAATGGTTTTTTCTTGCCATCTTATCCGGGTTGCAGCGGTAGCTAGCAACTTAATAAGAGACGATCATGTCCAATGTTAAGAAATATGAAAACCCATAACTCAAAAAAAAAGAGAGTCAGATCAAGACAAAAAGTACACCATTAGAACCGCCTTGTCCGAAACCCCTAAATAGGAAACTTTCTGTCCCTTGGCTTGAACAGCAAGGGAAATATATTGGCTTGAAAATCAAGAAAAGTGGCAGCTACTACAGCATTCTGCCTAAACGGCATCGATTTGAGGAGGGGACAGCCCCTTTCATATACGGAATAATTTCTGTTCGTTTTAAGTTTTAACGTCGTTCCTTGCCTTCAGTTAAAAAAACTTGTTTTTTTTAATTTAATTTCTGAACATTTTTGAATTAATGCAGGTTTTGATTTTGGCTCACCGTGCATGAATAATTAAAACAAAATTTGCATATTAATTTTACTTTTATTGGTTAAATGGCTTTCTCGAAACTTGTTTAATTTTATTTACGAACGTTTTTATTAGTAATAAATATGCTTAACTTACGAAGGTACTAACGTAAAGAACTTCTGTATTCATATGTTTTTAACACGTATATTAGGGGGCTCGCCCCTGAGTCAATCCTTAGCTCATAAATATCAAGTCCGAATTTTGTTCCAATTCTTCAAAAATGACCTCTTAATCACAAAGGCCGTTATTTAGAATAGCTCTTATGAAAGTACTAAAAAATCTTTGGCTTAAGAGGGAGGTATTGACTAGTGGGTGAACCCAATAATACACATAATATTTTCTGTTCGTTTTAAGTTTTGATGTTACTCCTTATTTTCAGTTGGAAAACTTGTTTTTTTTTATATTTAATTTCTTATCTTTTTTTAAATAATGCTGGGAAATCCGACGCCCCCTTCATAGCAAGGTCCCTTCCCGCATGAAAACTTCCTTCATGGAAAGATCCTACCACATAACCCACGACCCACCCACCCCCTTCTACCAGAAAAAATCCCCCCCCCCTGAAAACGCCTGTATACTTCTTAATAACCAATACTATATATTAACATTGGGTAAAGTTCAAAGCTTTCAGCCCTCCCCCCGGGGACTTTGGGGGATTAAGTCATCTTAAAGGACATAGTTATCATATTTTCAACCATGCTGAACAAAATGGCTATCTCGAAATTTTGATCAGGTGACTGGGAAAAAAATTAGCATGGGAGGGGGCCTAGCTGCCCTCCATTTTTTTGGTCACTTGAACTTTTAATTGAACAAAAGGGCACTAGAACTTTTAATTTCTGTTCCAATGAGTCCTCCGACGATATTCTAGGACCACTGGCTCGATACGATCACCCCTGGGAAAAAAAAACGAAAAACAAATAAACACGCATCCATGATTTTTCTTCTGGCAAAAAATACAAAATTCCACATTTTTGTAGACAGGAGCTTGAAATCTCTATAGTAGGGTTCTCTGATACGCTGATATTTATAAAGTTAAAAGTGATAAAGTATTTTAAAGTTAAAATCTAAAAAAAACATAACAAATGGACTTATTCAGATTGGCTTCTTAAGGGCTCAAATGGAAATCGTTATTTTAGAATACTCAGGCACCCGAAACGCCCTCTGTGAAATTAGTTTCCTTGTAGAGGAAAATAAAGATGGCGAAAATCAATAAAATTCCGATTTTCATGTTTCCATCACATAGGATAGTGTGGCCTAACCTTCCTAAAAAATAAAATATATAATAAAGCAAAGTAAGACATTGCCTTTAATGAAATTGAACGGGGCAGTGATCATAGTGGTATTTCGTAGCACTAGCTACGAGCAGTTTGATGTTTTTTAGAAATCGTCTCAAAAGCTACACAGAGTAACCATACTCTAAAATAATATTTATACAGCGTATAAAATATAGAGGAAATAATGAGTAAAAACAAGATATTTAAAGTATTAAAGAAAGAAAATGAAACGGAGTATATGTTCAAACAAACCACTGCTGACCCCAAAGCTCTTAATTTGAAGGAAATTTAATCCATTCGAAAAGACAAAGCCTAGCTCCCTCAGTGGCAATGGGAGAATATTAAGCAAGTGCTTAATTTATTGTTTAATTCATTCTATTCAGTCGAATTTTAGTCCAACTCATTCAACTGTAGCCCTATTCAGTCCAACTCAAAATTATATATTAATTTTCAGGGATTTTCCTTGTTTTGATTTTTGTTCAGCATTTATCCTGATTACGATACTTGACTTTACAATCATTACAAGAATACGAGGGAAGTTACGAGAAGTAAAATGATGAGACAGACAATAAACAACGCAAATAGCTTAAAAACCCTCCTAGGGCCTGTTTCTGTCGCTCCAGTTGTTGCTAACAATTTTTTGTTAGTTCGTGAAAACAGATTTGCTAACTGATAAAAATGTGTCGCCAGCACTTCGTGGGAATTCAGTTTACGGAAAATTAAAAATAGGACGTTCAAATGTAAATAGCGATTAAATTAGGATTTCGAAGTTCATAACAAGTATAAAAATGTGATACAAAACTGTAAAACATAGTTTTATTTTTAGTTTTTGTGCTCTAATTCCATTAACCTTTCTCCAATAACGTTTTCGAATTTGTTAGATAAATATATTTCCTTTTTTTGTAGCAATTCCTTTCAGTTCATGGAAATATAATTGATTGTAGAATTGTAATTAATGTGTTTTTAGGACTGATTTGCCATTAGTATTACCCTATATTGACTTTGATGTAATCCTACGCTAGTGCCCAATTACATGTCAACTAATGTCAAAACGACCCATTCAAGATTCAACAAAAAAATATGTCAAAAACTAACTAATATCAAAAGCATGTTTTAAATTTATTTAAATTGTATCTATTTCTACTTTTAATTTAAAAAAGATCAAATTAATTCAAGAATAAACCTCCTGTTTTTACTTGTTTAGCCTTTCCCCGAAAGTTTTAGGATTCTAAGGTCTTACTGTATGTAGATTTATGTTTTTTTCTTATGCATTATAATCAGTTATTTTCACGGTATTAAACGCATCGATGATTAGCTCTTGTCGATATCTTAGCTTCGATTGCTCGTCTTCCGTCGTCCAGACGAAGTTTACGAACTTTTCGCGTTTCTCCAAACGAAAAAGTTCAAATGTTGACAGCGTTGGTATTACAGTTGATCCAGTGTGTAGTTGTCCTTCCAGATTGGTTAGTTCCGAAAGGTGATAGTGAGAAGAAAATGGACGAGGATAGTGAGTCCAGAGAAAAATCAAAAGTAAAATTTTTTAGGTTTTTTTATAAAGATCTTCCTTGCAAATAAAGCAAAGAAAGAATGGGAGGAAGCTAAAAGAGAGCCTGAACCTTACACAAAAGGTTGTTGAAAATGAAGTAACATATTAGAAATAGCTAAAAGGGGATAATGAGAAAAAAGGAAACCGAGAAAAGTAAGCCTAGAGGCGACTCAAAATCAATATTTGTTCTGTAAAGCTCTACCTTGAAAATAAAACCAACAAGAAGCCAAAAGAAAAAAAAAGTAATAAGAATGGTTTTCTGAAGTGTGAGGACAAAATTAAAACAGCTAAAAGGGAATAGTGAGACGAAAAAAAGAGGAAAGTGAGCTTATGAGTAAATCAAATGTAAGATTTTCGCAAAAAGAAAACCGCAAGGTAAGGGAGAGAGTTAAAAGTAAGTCTGAACCTGATAAAAAGGGTTTTTGAAAGTGAGATGAAATCATGGTAATCGATGAAAGGGATAGTAAGAGGTACAAAGAAACAAGGAAAGGGTGGAAGTTAAAAGAAAGAAAGAAGAAACTAAGAAGGAGTCTTCAGAGCGGGGTAACAGAATAAAAAGAGTCAAAACAGCTAAAAGGAGATAGAGAGAAGAAAAAAGAAGAGAAAAGCGAGACTTGAGGAAAATCAAAAATAAGATTTCAACTTTATTTTTGTGGAACTCGTCCATGAAAAGCGAATAAGGAAGGGAAGGGAGAAAGTTAAAAGCAAGAAAAAATGTATCAAGAAGTGTTGCATAAAGCGAGCTGAAAGTGAGCTACAACCGCTAAAAAAGAAATTTAAGAAGAAAAAAGAAAAGGAAAGTAAATCTAGAGGTAAATCAAAAATAAGAGTTTAGATTTTTTTATAGAGCCCTTTCTTGAACAGAGAAAAAACAAGGTAAGGGTGAAAGTTAAAAGAACGAAAGAACGTAGTAACAAGGGTTGCCAAAAGCGTGATGACATAATAGAAAAAGCTAAAACCACCAAAAGGAGATAGTGGGAAAAGAAAAGAAGAGAATGCCAAACATGAAAATGAAAGTTATATTTAATGTATATAGCTATAAATCTGCTTTGACTGCTCGTTGTTAACTTCAAATTCGAATCCTTTCAGGTATGGCTGCAAAAATGGATAATATCTAACTGAAATTTTGCTTGGAATTCATACGTTGACTCACTATCGGCTAGGAATATATGGAATCATAAAAAGTTCATTTTAAGGCCTAAATGCTTCAACGTTTCGTGAAAAAACGTTCAACTAAAGAGGAAGGAAGGGGGATCTAACCCCTTACCACTTAACTTCTTTTGATAAGGAAAATGTCCTTTGGGAGCGAAATCGTATCTACTGGTAATGGTGAGAGATAGGTTAGGTTAGTAAGATTTGTGGCTCCTCTGAGGTCCCCTTAGTGAACTCAAGCTTTTTACAATTTGACCCCTAGTTTCCTGGATTTTTCAAAAAATTTCTCAATTTACCCCAATTTTGTTCTATTTTTTAACTCGTTTTTATTTAATTGAATTCAATCGTGACGTCCGAATTTATCTTAGTCCTGAGACTTAATGACTGAATGCGAGGAAATTTTCCAGCTAATCATAGCACCACTGCTGAGCTTCGAAGTAAGTTTTCTCGAAAATTATTTTTGTTCTGAAATTTAAAAATTGAACTTAAGTGGTAAGTGGATTGGGAGATAAGCAAAATAGAGGGGGGTGGGGCAATAGGCACATTAGAAAGTATCTTTTTATCTAGCAGAAATTCGAAATGCAATTCAAAATTCATGTTAAATGTTTTGTTTTTTTTCAATTTCATGTTTTTTGAAACTTATTTGCAAAATCCAAATTAACAAGCTCTGAGTTTTTTGGGACGTCAGGGCCTAGATTTGCTCAACAACTTTACTTTCCAGGGACTCATTGATTCGGAAACCCTTCTTTCGTCCGAAATACAACTCAAGTTCATATCTGATAAGATTTATTTCCAAGAAAATGACTTATCATAAGTCAAGATATGCAATTTACTAGTCAGAGTCAAAACAAACACAGCAAAAAGGAGAAATATAATACAGCAATATACAATATAACACAGCAAGCATTAGATTTTGTTTATCCCCTCTGTTTTTTATTAATCTTTTTAATTTCCTTACAATTTTGTTCTTATCAGCATTTTTCAGGCATTTTTCCACGGAGAAATCTTGCCAGATAATTTGTTCCCTACTGAAATGAAATTCATCCCAAAAATTTTTCCCACTCAAATTTCCCCCCAACCCCCCCCCCCCCCTGTAGAAAACACTCCCTTAAAAATGTCTGTATGTTTCCCTAAAAATATCCGTATATTAAACACCGGCTCCCGTGTTCAGTACAGACAGTATAGCCTTTTAAACCAGGCTTGTGGATAGTCTCTGCCCTTGTCTCCAGTATCTCAAGATTTGTATGATTTTCCTGTCTTTTAACTATATCCTCGTTATTTTTCAATGTTTTGAGCTTCTTTTCAATTTAAATTTACATCCCCCTCCCACCGCTTTTGAAATGAACACAGTGCATAAGCCTACCCTGTGAATGAAAGTGAGCTTAATCTGAACTTTTATTTATTTTTTGTAGAATATAATTTCATAAATTTATTACAATGTTATAACTCATCAATAGTTTTTAGCTGTATATTTTCTAGAACAATTTTGATTTTGTATTTTATAGAACACAATTATTCTACATATAAGATCTTTATTTCTTAAAATTTGAAGAATTTACTGGAGGCAGGGGGGATATTTTCCTTAAAAATCGACAAATTACCCTCCAACAGAATCGTTGGAGAATACTAAAAAAATATTCCAACAGAATCAACAGAATACTAAAAAATTTAAAAAATAGCTTAAGAAATAAAAACATTTTGATATGCAGAAAGCACAAATTTTCCAAACTACAATCCTGTAAACTTCATGGGATTAAAAAGAATTTAGGCATTAAATCTCCAAAACTATATTTGTACTTTACCTTTATACACCTTTGACGAACCATCGATTTTTGAGAATGTCCTTTGGAGTTGGTCGATAATTTCTGTTCCCAATCAGACACTGGAATACCAAATTCATAGGCAAAAGTGAAATGTTATTCTAATTCATCATTTCAACAATCATTTTTTTAGGGTTTTCTCGTTCACAGGGTACCAATCCGATTAGGAGTGCCGCCAAAATTATCCCCAAAGACCAAGTGGTAACTGGACCGATCAGGTAATTTTGAAGGCCTGCTTCAGGAGGAAGGTTCCTAGGAGCCCACCAAATATTTTCATTTGCTTTTTCTAGCGATTCAGCTAAACCAAAATCAATAAGTATAACATTGTCACTTTCATCAATAAGTAAATTATCACATTTCAGATCTCTGTGGGCAATACCAGCTATTTCTAATTTTGAAACTGTTGCTACTATTTGCTGAAAAAGATGGAGAACCTTGTTTTCACTCAAAATTTGATTTTTGAAAATATATTCACCCAGTGTAACAGAATCCCGATGGTATTCTGTTACAATCCAGCATTCTTGTTCAACTATATAATGATCAATAATATTTATGCATCCATCTATGTCTTTTACTTTATTTATAAAGAACACTTCTTTGGGTATACTTCTACCATTGTCTAGTTCAATCATTTCAACACGGTCTAAGTTGATTTTCTTCACAGCAACGGGTTCCCAATTCCCTTTTTGAAGTCCCAGGAAAACCTCTCCATATGATCCTCTGCCAAGTTTCTTGGTAGTTAAATAATACTTTTTGCAAAACTTTTCCAGATCTGTTGCTGGAAAGTCGTACTTTGGTAAAACCGGATAAAAAGCTCTTACCTTTTTATGTACATGAATTAAGACTTGTTGAATACGCCTTCTTTGATCCATCTCTGTTGGAGCCCTTGTCTGTTGTTGTAACATGTTTATATTCAAGATCTTTTCAGTAATAATATATGTATATATGAAACTGTGTTTACAGTAGTAATGTTACTTTGTAACTGATTCTCTTTTGATAACAACGATGAGCGATACGAATGAAATTGCATTATTTATCTCTGCTGTCTCCGCCCAGTTTTGCTTCTGATGAATGCAAGCTCTTGGCATGCCGCCAAAAGCTTACGTCACTCACTGAGGAATGTCGAGATATTTTAATGATGCAATTTGATAAAATCTGCTGTCTCGTCTGATTAAAATTAAAGAACAGTTTTTTTTTTTTTTAGGAAAGTAAATAACGAAGTTTAAACTTAAAACGAACAAAAATTATTACTAAAAATTATTACGGCCTATCTAATATATGTCGATAAAACTAATTCAAATAATCCAACTGGTAAAATTTCTGTATGTTTGTAGGATTATAGAAGAATAGCGTTTTACGGAAACCACAAAACAATATAGTAGTTTTGGTACAGTAAAAGTAAAGCATTGAAGGAAACTTTTAATTGTATAAAAATAAAGCATCTTTGGATTGTTGCTTAATTTTTTTTCGTTTAATTTTGCATTACTTCTGCTCAATGAGCTCAGTCTAATGATTGACTGTCGTTTTGGATCTGAAAAGGACTAAATAAAAAAAACTATTTTGTTAAACTGAAATTAAGGAGCAGCACTAAAACTTAAAACTAACAGAAATTATTACGTCTATGAAGGGGTTGCCCCCTCCTCAACACCTCTCTTTTTACGCTAATGTTTTTTAGTACTTTAAAAAAGCTTATTGTTCTAATTAAAGGACTGCTGTGTTTCAGGAGTCATTTTTAAAGAATTGGGATATAATTCAAACTTTAGCGTATTGAGCGAGGTGTTAGGAGGGAGCAACCCCCTTCACATACGTAATAATTTCTATTCGTTTCAAGTTTTAATATTGCTCCTTACTTTTAGTTGAAAAAACTTGTTTTTTACATTTATTTTTGACCGTTTTCAAATAATGCCAGGAAGTATAGCCCCACCACCACGGAAAAATCCCCCTCCCATGGAAATATCCTCTAGACAATTCAATCTTGGTGAAAGTTTCACCGGACAATTACCCTCAACAACTCCAAGCGTAAAATTGAGACGGAAAAGAGAAAGTAAGACATATAAAAGGAATTTTTTTATAGGAATTCTGGCAAATTCCCCCAGTGTATAATGTTCCCTGACAAGTTCATCCTCTAGAAACATCCCTCTCCATTGAAAATTTCCCCGTTGAAAAGCCCCCAGCAGGCCGTTCGTCCCCACCCCCACCCGAAAATGTTTGTATGCTTCCCAATAACAAATACTATGCGTAAACGATGGGCAAATTTTATAACTTAAAGACCTTTCCCCTATGATGAACAAAATGGCTATCTCAAAAATTTTATCAAACGATTTTGGGAAAAAGAGGCGGGGAAGGAGGCTTAGTTGCCCTCCAATCTTTTCGGTCACTTACAAAAGGCGCTAGAACTTATCATTTCCGTTTCGAATTAGCCCTCTCACTATGTTCTAGGACCAATGGGTTGATACGATCACCCTTGGGATAAACAAAATAAAAAATTAAATAAACAGGCAACCGTGATCCTTTTTCTGCAAAAAAAAAATACAGAATTCCGCATTTTTGCAGATAGGAGCTTGAAACCTCTGAGGTAGAGTTCTCTGACACGCTGAATCTGATACTATGATTTTGTTTAGATTCTATGACTTGTAGGGGGCGTTTCCCCTTTTTTTCAAAAATCAGGCAACTTTTCTCAGGTTTGTAACCTTAGGTGTGTAAAATTGAACTTAATAAAATTTATTTATTTGAAATCAGTATAATAATCCGATTGTTTTGATATATCTATTGGTATCAAAATTCCGTTTTTAAGGGATGCAACATTTCAAATAAATAATGTAACCTTTATAATCATTTTGTCAATTATAATTTTATTTTTATTAAAATAAACTAGTGGGCGCAGTTGGAAAATTTTTGTTAATAAATGAAAATTTTGTTAATACCGTAAATGAAAATTTTGTTCAAATTTAGCCTGAAATTTTTTTGGAGACAACTAATCAATATTGTCCCCGTGACAAAGAGAGGCTAGAACCGGCACTACTGAAAAATAACAATCATTGCCGTATTAAATGATACTGAATTTTTTTGGAGGGAAACTAAATTTTTGCTAATATTAACACTTTGGTCCGGTAAATGTTTTGGCAACCCTGTTCGTATCTATAAGTAGTATCAGGGTTAATATGATATTCAAGATACAAAAATATTACTGTTTTAAATTGCTGTCCGTAAAAAACTTTTTTTTTTCTTATCGGCCAACGTAAAATCCTGCTGCCGAACCGATTTTCAACTGCTGTTAGAACCTAGTATTACTGTCTTCTATAAAAAGATTGAAGTACTTACCTTCTAGTATTACCTTCTTTTATTACAATCAAACTACTACTTATAACAACTCACTGCAGCACCAAGCCTCCTGAGAACAACACAGCTACGCACGCTCCTCCTCCATCACAAACATTTTATAAACGGTCTTGTCTCTGTTTTAGGAAGAGGACGAAAATGAGTGTCAGCTATGGGCCGATCTAGCGTTTAAGTGAATTCACCGAGCAGCTGGTCTTAGTTTGACCTGTTTGTATATTATGACCTCATCTAAGATGTCCAAAAAAGTGTATCAGGAAGAGTGTATTGATAGGACACCCATTATAGCTACCCATTATATCGATTATTGATAGCTACCCATAATATCGATTATTGTTGTAAAATTTATAATGCCCTTTATTTATAAATAAAAAGTTTCCGAAAAAAAACTAACTAAGGCGATTTTTTTTCTGTTCTCAGCAAATAGTTCACAGAAGCTAGATTCTTCTTAAATGGGATTAAATAAAAAAAAACAAGTTTTTTCAACTGAAAGTAAGGAACGACGTTAAAACTTAAAACGAACTGAAATTATTCCGTATATGAAAAAACGGCGTTAAAACTTAAAACGAACAGAAATTATTCCGTATATGAAAGGGGCTGTCCCCTCCTCAGCACCTCGCTCTTTACGCCAAAGTTTTTTATTGTTTAAAAAAAATAAGAGTTGTGAGAAAGTCAAACTTTAGCGTAAAGAGCGATGCGGTGAGGCGGGGACAGCCCCTTTCATTTACGGAATAATTTCTGTTCGTTTTAAGTTTTAACACCGTTCCTTACTTTCAGTTAAAAAAAAAAACTTTTTTTGTTTTATTTAATTTTTTAACGTTTTTTGAATTAATGCAGGTTTTGATTTTGGCTCACCATACATGAATAATTAAAACAAAATTTGTATATTAACTTTAGTTTTATTCGGTTAAATGGCTTTCTCGAAACTTGCTTAATTTCATTTACGAACGTTTTTATCTCAAAGGCTGTTATTTAGAATAAATAGCTCTTGTGACTGTACTAAAAAATCTTTGAATGAAAAAGCGAAGTATTTAAAAGAGATTGAACTCAATCATACACGCAATATTTTCTGTTCATTTTAGGTTTCCATGCTACTCTGCATTTTCAGTTGGAAAACTTTTTTATTTATACTTAATTTATGATCTTTTTTTTTAATAATTCTGGAACATCCGGCGCCCCCTTCATAGCAAGGTCTCTTCCTGCATGACAACTTCCTTCATGGAAAGATCCTCCCACATAACCCCCGACCCACCCACCCCCTTCTACCAGAAAAAAAACCCTGAAAACGTATGTATACTTCCTAATAACCAATACTATATGTTAACATTGGGAAAAGTTGATAACTGTCAGCCCTCCCCCCGGGGACTTCGGGGGATTAAGTCATCTTAAAGGACATAGTTATCATATTTTCAACCATGCTGAACTAAATGGCTATCTCAGAATTTTGATCAGATAATTTTGGGAAAAAATAGGCGTGGGAGGGGGCCCAGTTGCCCTCAAATATTTTGGTCGCTTAAAAAGGGCACTAGAACTTCTAATTTCCGTTCCAGTGAGTCCTCCCACGATATTCTAGGACCACTGGATCGATACGATCACCCCTGGGTAAAAAAAAAAAAAAAAAAAAAAAAAAAAGTCCACCAAAATATTTATTATGGCAAAAAAAAAAAACGTCCATATTTTTTCAGATAGGCGCTTGAAAACACTATGTTTAGGTTGTATTATAAGCTGAATTTTTTGTTGTGATTTACATTAAGGTTCCATGTTTTTTAAGGGGTCTTTCCCTCCATGTTCAAAAATCAGCCAAATTTTCTCAGGCGCGTAACTTTTCATGTGTTTGACTTGATGAAACTTATATATTTGAAATCAACATTGAAATTTGATTCTTTTGTTGTATCTATTGGCATCAAAAATCCGTTTTCTAGAGTTTTGGTTACCACTGAGCCGGGTCGCTCCTTACTTACAATTCGTTGCCACGAACTGTTTGAAAAGTATTTAGACATTTTCAATTTTAGCCGTTCAGAGGCCACAGTTTGACGAAGATCGAAAAACAAAACAAGAATAACATACAACATAGATTTGTTTCTAGTTTTGACTTTATTTCAACAGTCACTTAAAAAAAATTTTAATATTTTGGGGTTGCTTTTGTGCTCAATTATGGGATATTCTGGATTCCCCCCCCCCCCCCCAACATGCCTAGCTTTTAACAATTCCTTTTTGGGTATTTTTCATTGAAAAATGCCTTTTTAGTATTTTCATTTAAAAAAAGGTTTAAAGTAACAAGAAATTTGGGCCTCCTGGATTTTGAAAAAGACATTTCGCCTCTCCATCTCCCAAATTTTCGTGAATTGACGCCACTGAATGATACAACAGTTCTTCTTGGCTTTTTTTTGTGTGTTGACCTTATTTTGAAGGCATATTATTTGATATTTATAAAGTTAAAAGTGATACAGTATTTTAAAGTTAAAATCTAAAAAAAAACATAACAAATGGATTAATTCAGATTGGCTTCTTAAGGGCTCAAATGGAAATCGTTATTTTAGAATACTCAGGCACCCGAAACGCCCTCTATGAAATTAGTTTCCTTGTAGAGGAAAATAAAGATGGCGAAAATCAATAAAATTCCGATTTTCATGTTTCCATCACATAGGATACTGTGGCTTAACCTTCCTAAAAAATAAAATATATAATAAAACAAAGTAATAATAGTAAAATAAATGATAATAAAAAAAAAAAAATTATTTTTCTAAAATAATATTGATTGAGGTATGATCTGTTCAGCCAAGCCATGGCAGCAAACATAATGTTGCCATTTTCTGGCAGCATCTACGAGCAGCTCAATGTTTTTCAGAAATCTCAAAAGTTGTGCATAATGACAATAGTGTATGATAGTATGTATGTAGCATTCAAAATGTAAAGAATCCCTGAGGTAAATCAAAATCAAATTAAGACATTGCCTTTAATAAAATTGAACTGGGCAGTGATCATAGTGGTATTTCGTAGCACTAGCTACGAGCAGTTTGATGTTTGAGTATGTGTTCAAACAAACCACTGCTGGCCCCAAAGCTCTTAATTTGAAGGAAATTTAAGAAATTTAATCCATTCGAAAAGACAAAGCCTAGCTCCCTCAGTGGCAATGAAAGAATATTAAGCAAGTGCTTAATTTATTGTTTAGTTCATTCTATTCAGTCAAACTCATTCAATTTTAGCCCTATTCAGTCCAACTCAAAATTATATATTAATTTTCAGGGATTTTCCTTGTTTTGATTTTTGTTCAGCATTTATCCTGATTACGATACTTGAGTTTACAATCATTACAAGAATACGAGGGAAGTTACGAGAAGTAAAATGATGAGACAGACAATAAGCAGCGCAAATAGCGCTGTTTTAGGACTGATTGGCCATTAGTATTACCCTATATTGACTTTGATGTAATCCTACGCTAGTGCTCAATTACATGTCAACTAATGTCAAAACGACCCATTCAAGATTCAACAAAAAAATATGTCAAAAACTAACTAATATCAAAAGCATATTTTAAATTTATTTAAATTGTATCCATTTCTACGTTTAATTTAGAAAAGATCAAATTAATTCAAGAATAAACCTCCTGTTTTTACTTGTTTAGCCTTCGCCCCGAAAGTTTTAGGATTCTAAGGTCTTACTGTATGTAGACTTATGTTTTTTTCTTATGCATTATAATCAGTTATTTTTACGGTATTAAACATATCGATGATTAGTTCTTGGTGATATCTTAGCCTCAATTGCTCGTCTTCCGTCGTCCAGACGGAGTTTACGAACTTTTCGCGTTTCTCCAAACGAAAAAGTTCAAATGTTGACAGCGTTGGTATTACAGTTGATCCAGTGTGTAGTTGTCCTTCCAGATTCGTTAGTTCCGAAAGGTGATAGTGAGAAGAAAAGGGACGAGGATAGTGAGTACAGAGAAAAATCAAAAGTAAAATTTTTAGGTTTTTTTTTATAAACATCTTCCTTGCAAATAAAGCAACGAAAGAATGGGAGGAAGCTGAAAGAGAGCCTGAACCTAACACAAAAGGTTGTTGAAAATGAAGTAAAATATTAGAAATAGCTAAAAGGGGATAATGAGAAAAAAAGAAACAGAGAAAAGGGAGCCTAGAGGCGACCCAAAATCAATATTTGATCTCTAAAGTTCTACCTTGAAAATAAAACAAACAAGAAGCCAAAAGAAAGAAATGTAATAAGAATGGTTTTCTGAAGTGTGAGGACAAAATTGAAACAGCTAAAAGGGAATAGTGCGACGAAAAAAAAGAGGAAAGTGAGCTTATGAGTAAATCAAATGTAAGATTTTCATTTTAAGATTAAAAGAACGAAAGAACGTAGTAACAAGGGTTGCCCAAAGCGTGATGACAAAATAGAAACATCCAAACCACCAAAAGGAGATAGTGGGAAAAGAAAAGAAGAGAATGCCAAACATGAAAATGAAAGTTATATTTAATGTATATAGCTATAAATCTGTTTTGGCTGCTCGTTGTTAACTTCAAATTCGAATCCTTTCAGGTATGGCTGTAAAAATGAATAATATCTAACTGAAATTTTGCTTGGAATTCATACGTTGACTCACTATCGGCTAGGAATATATGGAATCATAAAAAGTTTATTTTTAGGCCTAAATGCTTCAACTTTTCGTGAAAAAATGTTCAACTAAAGAGGAAGGAAGGGGGATCTAACCCCTTACCACTTAACTCCTTTTGATAAGCAAAATGTCCTTTGGGAGCGAAATCGTATCTACTGGTAATGGTGAGAGATAGGTTAGGTTAGTAAGATTTGTGGCTCCTCTGAGGTCCCCTTAGTGAACTCAAGCTTTTTACAATTTGACCCCTAGTTTCCTGGATTTTTCAAAAAATTTCTCAATTTACCCCAATTTTGTTCTATTTTTTAACTCGTTTTTATTTAATTGAATTCAATCGTGACGTCCGAATTTATCTTAGTCCTGAGACTTAATGACTGAATGCGAGGAAATTTTCCAGCTAATAATAGCACCACTGCTGAGCTTCGAAGTAAGTTTTCTCGAAAATTATTTTTGTTATGAAATTTCAAAATTGACCTTACGTGGTAAGTGGATTGGGAGATAAGCACAATAGAGGGGGGTGGGGCAATAGGCACATTAGAAGGTATCTTTTTATCTAGCAGAAATTCGAAAAACAATTCGAACTTCATGTTAAATGTTGTTATTTTTTTTTTCAATTGCATGTTTTTTGAAACTTATTTCCAAAATCCAAATTAACAAGCTCTGAGTTTTTTGGGACATCAGGGCCTAGATTTGCTCAACAACTTTACTCTCCAGGGACACATTAATTTCATAACACTTCTTTCGTACGAAATGCAACTCAAGTTCATATCTGATAAGATTTTTTTCCAAGAAAATGACTTATCATAAGTCAAGATAGGCAATTTACTAGTCAGAGTCAAAACAAACACAACAAAAAAGGAGAAATATAATACAGAAATATACAATATAACACAGCAAGCATTAGATTTTGTTTATCCCCTCTGTTTTTTATTAATCTTTTTAATTTCCTTTTGTTCTTATCAGCATTTTTCAGGCATTTTTCCACGGAGAAATCTTACCAGATAATTTGTTCCCTACTGAAATGAAATTCATCGCAAAAATTATTCCCACTAAAAATTCCCCCAGACACCCCCCCCCCCTGTAGAAAACACTCCCTTAAAAATGTCTGTATGTTTCCCTAAAAATATCCGTATGTTAAACACCGGCTCCCGTGTTCAGTACAGACAGTATAGCCTTTTAAACCTGGCTTGTGGACAGTCTCCGCCCCTGTCCCCAGTATCTCAAGATTTGTATGATTTTCCTGTCTTTTAACTATTTCTTCGTTATTTTTCAATGTTTTGAGCTTCTTTTCAATTTAAATTTGCACCCCCTCCCACCCCTTTTGAAATGAACACAGTGCATAAACCTGAAGTTCGAACACAGTGCATAATATGAAGTTCGAATGGAGCTTCAAGTGTTACAAATTTAGTAAGTTGTTGAAGAATAGTTGCTTTTTACATTTTGCAAAAAATCCTTCCCGTGGACTTAGTCTAACGGCCCACCGTGGAGACCGTCAGTCCGCCCCTTGCGAATGAGGACGCGTCCACTAGGCACACTTTTGTATCTTTAAGGGGCATATTTTTTTTTTTTTTTTTTTTTTTTTTTTTTTTTACTCTGTAATGTCATTTGGGGTCACTTTCGTGTTAATTCCGTATGTTTCTATGTTTTGAGCTTTTTTTGTCAATTTAAACTTACACCCCCCCCCACCCCATTTCTTTCTAAAATTAACGCAGTGCGTAAACCTGCCCTGTGAATGAAATTAAACTTAATCTGAACCTTTTATTTATTTTTTGTGGAATATAATTTCATAAATACTCTTTCTGTTTTTCCCCTATCAGTTTTATTTTTTAGTTGAAAAATATGTTAAATAGATGGTTATATTAGAAAGATGGTTCAATATAACTTAATTAAAAAGTGTTTCCCCATAAAAAAAATTGAGAAAATTGACTTTTTATGACAATTGTTTAAAAAAGACTGCTCAAACACCAGGTCTGTTTTTTAGCGTAAACAGCGATGGTTGAGGAAACGGCAATGTCCCTCAAATTTTGGTAGTCTTAGCTAGTTCCCAGACCCCCGTCACTTACTTTGAAGCGAGTATTAATTGTTCAGCTAACAGGGTTGACACGAAGAGAACTATCTTCGCTCATCTCACCTTGTTTTGCTAAAATTACCATTTTCTGTGACAAAAAAATAATTGGGAAGATGTTCTTTTTCTCTGTATATATATCCAAAATTAAGGCAAAAAGAATATCTGCAATAAAAACAAGCCTAATATAAAAACCAACTTACTAAAAAATTAAAAAACTAGCTTAAGGAATAAAAAAATTTTGATATGCAGAAAGCACAAATTTTCCAAACCACAATCCTGTAAACTTCTTGGGATTAAAAAGAATTTAGGCCATGATGGCATTAAATTTCCAAAACTATATTTGTACTTTACCTTTATACACCTTTGACGAACCATCGATGTTTGAGAATGTCCTTTGGAGTTGGTCGATAATTTCTGTTCCCATTCAGACACTGGAATACCAAATTCATAGGCAAAAGTGAAATGTTATTATCATTCATCATTTCAACAATCATTTCTTTAGGGTTTTCTCGTTCACAGGGTACCAATCCGATTAGGAGTGCCGCCAAAATTATCCCCAAAGACCAAGTGGTAACTGGACCGATCAGGTAATTTTGAAGGCCTGCTTCAGGAGGAAGGTTCCTAGGAGCCCACCAAATATATTTATTTGCTTTTTCTAGCGATTCAGCTAAACCAAAATCAATAAGTATAACATTGTCACTTTCATCAATAAGTAAATTATCACATTTCAGATCTCTGTGGGCAATACCAGCTATTTCTAATTTTGAAACTGTTGCTACTATTTGATGAAAAAGATGAAGAACCTTGTTTTCACTCAAAATTTGATTTTTGAAAATATATTCACCCAGTGTTACAGAATCCCGATGGTATTCTGTTACAATCCAGCATTCTTGTTCAACTATGTAACAATCAATAATCTTTATGCATCCATCTATGTCTTTTACTTTATTTAGAAAGAACACTTCTTTGGGTATACTTCTACCATTGTCTAGTTCAATCATTTCAACACGGTCTAAGTTGATTTTCTTCACAGCAACTGGTTCCCAATTCCCTTTTTGAAGTCCCAGGAAAACCTCTCCATATGATCCTCTGCCAAGTTTCTTGGTAGTTAAATAATACTTTTTGCGAAACTTTTCCAAATCTGTTGCTGGAAAGTCGTACTTTGGTAAAACCGGATAAAAAGCTCTTACCTTTTTATGTACATTATTTGAAAAAAACTACGTTTTCTAAAGAGTTAAAGAGGCTGAGTTACAAGGTCGAACCTTAAAACGTACAGGGATTAGGAGGCACAGTTGGGGGCTGCCGCCCCCAAACCCCCGCTTTCGCAGCCTTTAAATATAAAAAAAAATTTAAACTGAAAGTAAGGAGCGACATTAAATCTTAAAACGAACAGAAATTATTCCGTATATGAAAGAGGCTGTGCCCTCCTCAACGCCTCGCTCTTTACGCTAAAGTTTTTATTGTTTAAAAAAAGAGTTGTGAGAAAGTCAAACTTTAGCGTAAAGAGCGAGGCGTTGAGGAGGGCACAGCCTCTTTCATATACGGAATAATTTCTGTTCGTTTTAAGATTTAATGTCGCTCCTTACTTTCAGTTTAAATTTTTTTTTATATTTAAAGGCTGCGAAAGCGGGGTTTGGGGGCGGCAGCCCCCCAACTGTGCCTCCTAATCCCTGTACGTTTTAAGGTTCGACCTTGTAACTCAGCCTCTTTAACTCTTTAGAAAACGTAGTTTTTTTCAAATAATTTCTGCACGTTTTTGTACAGTTTATTACTTATTATTGCTTGACTAACTGTTAGCTGATCGTGTCAGGAGTTAAAGTTGGGGGCTGCCGCCCCCAAACCCCCCGCTCTTGAACATTCTTGTGTTAAGGCTTTTAATTCCTGAATACTCAAATCACGTCGTACAGGGTGCCTCCTAATCCCTGTACGTTTTAAGGTTCGAACTTGTGACTCAGCCTCTTTAACAGCCCCCCAACTGTGCCTCCTAATCCCTGTACGTTTTAAGGGTCGACCTTGTAACTCAGCCTCTTTAACTCTTTAGAAAACGTAATTTTTTTCAAATAATTTAAAAAAGAAACTGAGTTTCTTTTCAAAGTATATAAAAAAGTTGCTCTGATGGTGAATCGAACCCGAGTTTTCCGAATAATGTGTCTGAAGTCTCAGCCGCTGGACTATACAAACACAATAGTAATTGTTGTTTAGCAAATTGAAGGTATTTTCGACGCAAGCAAATTCCCAAAAATCTTGCTATGTGGTTTTTGGAAAACAGGGAAGGAGTGATCAGATTGAGCTGAAATTTCGACGATAAGCTCCCAGGCCCCAGGAAAGCTTATCCTCTAAATTTCAGCCCGATCAGACAACGTTAAAGGGGGGTTGTGGAGGGAAAAATTAACATGGGCTAATATAGGAAAACGAGGTTTTTCGTAAATGTAAATTCGGGGGATAATTTTTTCGGTCTGAAAATATCAAAAGGCCCTAACAGGTCGAATTCTGCTTCGAATGAGTCCTCATTCAACCGGATCCGTTGCCAACTGTGGCCTGTAGGCGTGGCTAAGAAAAAAAAAAAGAGATGAATTTTAAGTGGCTATATTTGGTTTTTTGAAAACAGGGAAGGAGTGATCGGATTGAGCTGAAATTTCGAGGATAAGCTCCCGGGCCCTAGGAAAGCTTAACCTCTAAATTTCAGCCCAATCGGACAACGTTAAAGGGGGCTGTGGTGGGAGGGTCCAAACTTCCGGCCCAGTTTACCCCATGAAGATAAAGTCGGAGGAGGATGAAATTTTGCAAGTTTCTTAGTTTGAGCTTGGGCTACAAAATGCAATTACCGCCGTCTCTCTGCGACCTCTAGGACCTGAAATCGCTTAACATTGTGGTGGGTCGCCTCTTTATAGAGGCACAAGTGTGCCTCCCAACGATGAGCGATACGAATGACATTGCATTATTTATCTCTGCTGTCTCCGCCCAGTTTTGCTTCTGATGAATGCAAGCTCTTGGCATGCCGCCAAAAGCTTACGTCACTCACTGAGGAATGTCGAGAGATTTTAATGATGCAAGTTGATAAAATCTGCTGTCTCGTCTGATGAAAATTAAAGAACAGTTTTTTTTTTTTTTTAGGAAAGTAAAGAACGAAGTTGAAACTTAAAACGAACAAAAATTATTACTGCCGATCTAATGTATGTCGATAAAACTTAATTCAAGTAATCCTAATGGTAAAATTTCTGTATGTTTGTAGAATTATAGAAGAATAGAGTTTTACGGAAACCACAAAACAATATAGTAGTTTTGGTACAGTAAAATTAAATCATTGAAGGAAACTTTTAATTGTATAAAAATAAAGCATCTTTGGATTGTTGCTCAATTTTTTTCGTTTAATTTTGCATTACTTCTGCACAATGAGCTCAGTCTAATGATTGACTGTCGTTTTGGATCTGAAAAGGATTAAATAAAAAAAAACAATTTTGTTCAACTGAAAGTAAGGAGCAACACTAAAACTTAAAACTAACAGAAATTATTACGTATATGAAGGGGTTTCCCCCTCCTCAATACCTCTCTTTTTACGCTAATGTTTTTTGGTACTTTAAAAAAACTTATTGTTCTAATTAAAGGACTGCTGTGTTTCAGGAGTCATTTTTAAAGAATTGGCATATAATTCAAACTTTAGCTTATTGAGCCAGCTGTTAGGAGGGAGCACCCCCCTTTACATACTTAATAATTTCTATTCGTTTTAAGTTTTAATATAGCTCCTTGATTTTAGTTGAAAAAAATTGTTTTTTACATTTATTTTTGACCGTTTTCAAATAATGCCAGGAAGTATAGCCCCACCACCACGGAAAAATCCCCCTCCCACGGAAATATCCTCTAGACAATTCAATCTTGGTGAAAATTTTAACCGGACAATTACCCTCAACAACTCCAAGCGTAAAATTGAGACGGAAAAGAGAAAGTAAGACATATAAAAGGAATTTTTTTATAGGAATTCTGGCAAATTCCCCCAGTGTATAATGTTCCCTGACAAGTTCATCCCCTAGAAACATCCTTCTCCATTGAAAATTTCCCCGTGGAAAAGCCCCCCGCCGGAAGTGCGTCCCCAACCCCACCCGCAAATGTTTTTATGCTTCCCAATAACAAAAACAATGCCTAAAACAAGGGCAAAATTTATGAATTAAATAACATTACCCAGGGTCTGTGGGGGGGAGTCATATATTATTGGGCCTTTCAACTATGATGAACAAAATGGCTATCTGAAAATTTTTATCAAACGATTTTGGGAAAAAGGGGCGGGGAAGGAGGCTTAGTTACCCTCCAATCTTTTCGGTCACTTACAAAAGGCGCTAGAACTTATCATTTCCGTTTCGAATGAGCCCTCTCACTATGGTCTAGGACCAATGGGTTGATACGATCACCCTTGGGATAAACAAAATAAAAAATTAAATAAACAGGCAACCGTGATCCTTTTTCTGCAAAAAAAAATACAGAAGTCCGCATTTTTGCAGATAGGAGCTTGAAACCTCTGCAGGAGAGTTCTCAGACACGCTGAATCTGATGCTATGATTTTGTTTAGATTATATGACTTGTAGGGGGCGTTTCCCCTTTTTTTCAAAAATCAGGCAACTTTTCTCAGGTTTGTAACCTTAGGTGGGTAAAATTGAACTTAATAAAATTTATTTATTTGAAATCAGTATAATAATCCGATTGTTTTGATATATCTATTGGTATCCCACCTAGAAAAAGAACAGCAATAATTTTGAACAAATTCACGAAAAAATAGCACCATCTATAACAGCATCTATAGGCACCATCAATGGCACCACATATATCATTTCATTAAGTAAATGAGTCCTAGGGTCTGGCAGACTATTATTTTTAACTCAAATTTAACTATTGGAATCACGAGTAAAACAAGGGCGACTTTGAACAGAAAGAAAGATAATCTTCCTGTAAAACTAAAATAAATCAACCTGCTTATATTCTAAACAAAAGATATTGTGTTCGTAATTGGCATAGCTAAAATAAATGTTGACACACTCCATAAATAAAATTTGTACTTATTTGCTAATAGAAAATATGTATAAGTCTTCAGTTTTTCGCAATTTTGTTTTACAAGCTTTTTCCCGATTCTTCACTATACAACCTCCCCTTGTCTCCCCCTTAGAACTAATTATGTATTTATCTGAAGGCTGAATGACTGCTGGAATATTTCTTCATAAAAAAGCACCCTTTCAGGTACCTTCCACAGTCACTAAGCACAGAACAATCAGAGATTCCCATTGTAGAAGTTTTCTAAAAAGGGCACTAGTCCTCTCCATTTCCATTCGAATGTGACCTT
Organism: Artemia sp. Qi Xiang Cuo; assembly: GCF_049724085.1. Classification (NCBI taxonomy): domain Eukaryota; kingdom Metazoa; phylum Arthropoda; class Branchiopoda; order Anostraca; family Artemiidae; genus Artemia; species Artemia sp. Qi Xiang Cuo. The sequence goes on from NC_142800.1 coordinate 62,837,811, forward strand.
TTTGAAGATTCTACGACAACACTTTCTATAAAAAAAACTTATAAGCCCTCAGGGCATAACTTACAACCCTTGCCCTGGAGCTGTGGGAGGTTGTTATCCTCAAATACATAATTTCTGGACCTTTTAACTACGTTCAACGAAAATGCTATCTAAATATTTTGATTGGAAGTATTTGGGGATATGATGGGCGTGGGGGGCATTTGCCCTCCGGTCACTTATTAAAGAGGGCACTAGCCCTCTCAATTTCCAGTCCAATGAGTCTGTTTTGAAGTTTCTACGACAGTGATTCCAAGAAGAAACTTAAATTCCCCCAGGGCATAACTTACCACCCTTGCCATTAAGGTTGTGGGGGGTTGTCATCCTCAAAGACTTAATTCCCAGACCTTTAACTATCCTGAAGAAAATGGCTATCTAATAATTTTCATTGGATGTGTTGGGAGAGTGGGTGGGCGTGGGACGGGGTTAGTTGACCTCTAATCATTTTCGACTATTAAAAAAGCCACAAGCTGTTTCATTTTCCGATTGAATCTGCCCCTTCTGAAGCTTCTACAACTTCTTCGATACGAAATGCCCTGGTCTAACCTCTCCCCCCTAAAAAAATACATTGTGACTATATTGCTGTTTACCTAGGCAGTCCTATGGTGCTGCTATTAGGCAGTGCCTATCATAGGCAGCGCAATAGCGCTCCTAAGTAAAGAACGATTGTGGCACAATGTATTATTTATTTTTTTCTTCATACCCGAGCACTTCCTATCGAAGAAGTTTTCGTAGAAAGTTCGAAAAAGGCTCATTCGATTGGAAATTGGAGTGACTAGTGCCCTTTTTAATAGTCGCAAGAGATTGGAGGGTAACAAGCACCTCTACCCCCATTATTCCCCCAAATACACATCCAATCAAAATTTGAAATAACTATTTTGTTCAGCGTAGTTAATTTCCAGATAGAAAATGTCTTTTTGACGAGGATACTCCTCCACATTCCTCGGGACAAGGGTTTTAAATTATGCCCAGAGGGCATATAAGAATGATGTTGGCAGAATGTATCATTTATTCTTTTTTCCTTTAGAGCAGGGTGCTTCGTATCGAAGAAGTTGTTGTAGAAACTTCGAAAAGGGCTCATATAATTGGAAAATACAGCGCCTTGTGTCCTTTTAATAGTCGAAAGTGATTGTAAGGCAACTAACATACCTTCAACGCCCACCATTTCCCGAAACACATTCAATCACAATTTTGAGATAGCCATTTTGTTCAGTGTAGTTGATTTCCAGATAGAAATTATGTTTTTGAGGAGAACACTCCCCCACAGCCTTCAGAGCAAGGGTTCTAAATTATGCCTTGGGGGCATATAAGGCTTTTATAGAAGGTTTTGTCGTTGAAACTTCATAAAAGGCTTATTCGATTGGAAATTCAAAGGGCTAGTGCCCTTTTGAATAGTCACAAGTGATTGGAAGGCAACTAGCCCCCCCCACGCCCATCATTCCCGCGAACGCATCCAATCAAAATTTTGTTCAGCGTAGTTGATTTCCAGATAGAAATTATGTTTTTGAGGATGACATTCCCCCACAGCCTTAAGGGCAAGGGTTGTAAGTTATGCCCTGGG